>NC_135724.1:30191169-30310865 GCF_964656455.1 Halichoerus grypus
TTGACCTCAAAATCTTGTGGCATTGTGGGAACATAAGAGATCATTTGCTGGGACTTGGTTTTATTTTTCTCTCTTTTTCCTTCTTCTTCGCTTTGGTTACAGTTATTTTTAAGTTAAGCCACACTCTTTCTCCAAGAATGTTGAGTGTGTTGTTTCACATGTAGTTCTGCTGATCTCTGTTTTTCTCTATTATATTGCAGGAAATATTGAGCGAGATGGGTTTAAGCACCACTAGTTCTTTAAGCTACTCTCATGACTTCTCTTTTCCCCAAGAAACCAGAGTCCAAACACTCCCTGTTGGGTGTAACCAGAAGGCATTACCCAAATGTTTCTCAGCCTTTACTTAATTCACTTCTTGAATCTTCATAGGGTACCATAGTCTAACTAGGCTTAAGGTAAATTTACTTTAAAATCCTCCTTTATTAGAAGTCTCTTACTCATGCCCTTAAAAAGTGAGGAAACTAGATTGCTGAGTCTTTGGGAAGCAGACCTCCTACATTCAATATGCCTAAAGTCCCAGTATAAATAACTCCAGGATCAAAATCTCCTAAATATCTTTCTTGAGAATATGAAGTACATTCAACAACAAAAAAATGTGGCTTCATCACTGAAGTGCATCACTGGAAGAGGCTTAGAGATTATTTGGTATGACTAGAAATTAATAACTAAGATAAATAAAGCAATGTTTTAAAACTGCCATAGATGTTGACCGAGTCATTGCCAGAAACCAGATCTCCTGATTCTCATTCCCATGCTAGTGTTTGCTTGTGTTTTGGTATCCAGTACATGTTCATTTATTTTATACTTACAAAAGCAACCACCCACTCCTCTTCCCCATCCCCTCTCCTTTCACAAACATTTAAAAATTAAAACCAAATGAAGATAAGTTAATTTCTGTACAATTATTTTTTCAAGGTAGCTGTCACAATGATTAGAGTTTCAATTTCTTAGAAACGAGCCATGTCCAAGTGACTTAGAGAGGAATACTGATTATTGGCCAAAAGGAAAATTCCGTATTACAAGTTAGCAAATTCCAGTACAAAAATTGTGTGTTAGAATAGCCTTTCCTTTTAAAATTATGGAATGCTTCATGAATTTGCATGCCATCCTTGCTCAGGGGACACACCATTCTTTGTATCATTCCAATTTTAGTGTATATGCTATCAAAGCAAATGCCAGTACTGTTTCTTATGCTTTCATGCCTAATTTATATGAGAAAATGCTTCAACAGTGTCAAGAACTACATAGTGATTAAGGTTAAGTTTAGTTGGCTAGCCTGAACAGAAAACCCAGATTTTATGTACTTCTCACAAATTACTTTACTGCTAACCAAAGCTTCTGAGTAGCAGTGAGAACATACATAATAGTATTACTTACGCCCTGAGTTGGTATCAAGCCAGTCAAAAGCAAATAAAGTTGAACCCTACATCAACTAGTAAATGTATGATTTCCAGCAACTTTTATGAAATACTGAACATGATTATCAACCTACATTTCTACCATTGTAGACTGGTGATCCTCTGTGGACTCAGAAACTAGATGGGAACCCATGAACTAGATGATTTTTTAGATCCCTTTTAACCAGAACACTCTTTGTCTCTGATATCATATACCAAATTATATGTTACATAATAGAAGCCCAAGAACACCCACTTCATAATAAATATAGGACTACACAGAATTTGGATTTTAATGTATTTATGGAGAACTCTTTCTTTTCATCATGCAAAAAATGAGTAAGTTTCAATATACAAAGGTAGAGTAAATACTGGTCAACATGGACCTTCTAGTCTCAAACACTCGAGGCTATTTTTAATATAACCTTTAAATCTAGGATGAAATGAACAGACTGGTTTTACTAGAGACACTTACTTGTCACCAGCATCATCTATGGGTATTACATACACAGGTGCACACAGCTCTCTGTCTGAGAAAGGAAGAAGGGAAGACCCTGTCTTTACTGGTTTTCATATAAGTGACATTTTCTCATGCTGTCAGCATTCAATTTTTCACCGATGCACTTACAAGTTTTCATGAACACTTCAATGCAAATGTGACACTAACCCTGAATGAAGCATGGCTCTCCTCTTAGAGGCCTTGGTGCTAAAACAATGGCAAGTAACAAACACTCACCACTGGCCCATTTCCACACTGAAGTTTCTCAGTGCAAACTCACCAACAACTTTTGACCTCTGAACCCAAAGACCATCAATTACCCAGCTTACAGAGGCGGAATATACTGAACCAGCAGCATCATTTGGCTGTCACCCAGTTAACATCCTATCATAGGTTGAAAAGCAATTTGTCCAATATTTCAACTGCCAGGGAGAATTCTTTATTAGCTTTTGGGTAGGTTTGCCTTTCAATCGGATGATTTGAATAGCTTCTGTGGTAGGAGAGATGCTGCCCTCAGATAATGATTTTGCATTTCACCTCATCATTAATGCTTTGGACCTCAAGGGAAGTCACTGTGCCTTTTATGAAGGTCGAAGCATTTTATAACCTTAATAAAGGTTCATAGCCTCAGGAACAGCAAGTGTGAGCAAGTGTGGGGGGATTGACTGAATAAAAATATAACTAAATTGGCACTTTAGACTACACTCATCGGAGGACTTCAAATGCAAATCAACAGTTAAAGAGTACAATGACACCCCAAACTTCAGTGCTATTCAAACACATACACACACACACACACGTGCACACACACACACACACACACACAGGCTGGCATTATTCAAAGAAAAATTAGAAAATTATCTTTTTTTTCTGGAAAAGCTTTTTTCTGTAATTTTATGTTTAATTGCTAAATATTTTACATGGTGCTACAGCAGCTTGATAGATTTGAATTAAAAACAATTAATAGTCATGGTGATTCTTAGTTATTGCAAATTTTTTTCTGGGTAACATATAGGTCACTTATCTTGAAGTGTAAAATGAATACAATAAACCAGAGTGATTATGAAAACTACACTACATTTCCCAAGGTCACTGTGTCCCAAATATTACTAATAAATTACTGCTTTCAATAACTTACTTAAGGGTACTCTCCAGAGGAATCATTTCAATTTAAGAATTCAATGGACTCTTTCAATTTTCCTAGGCTTCTACTTCCTTCCTCCAGGCATTGTTTACCAGCCATACTTCTGTTCACAGGAGCTGAGAAAGAAAACAGGAGCCCCTACGACAGGCACTGTGATAAAATAATATCTCATCTTCTTTGACTGTCACAGAAACCTTCAGAAAAAGGCATATGACTCCTATTTACAGACTGTGGATTAGAGAGCTGAAATAATTTTGCAGGGTTATATTCTTGAGGGATATCAGGGCTCAGTTCTGCTGAATTCATCCTGTTCTTCAAGTACAAAAAATCAGACTGTCTACTGCAGCCACAGAGAGAGGTCAGGGAGGCAGGGGAATGATCTAGAGTAGGACAGCGCTTGGAATGCCAAAAGGATCCTCCGAATGATAAGACACCTGACCAGGGGCTGGTTCTCAGGGTGAGTCCTGGGGAGTCTGACGTGACAGGACAGCCCTGAGGCAAGAGAGGCTCTGGTTTGAGTGAGCAGCTTGAAGTCGAAACTTAACAGTCAGCTTTGTAGACTGGCATCTGGCTAGATGGACGCTGAGTTTCCCAAGGAATTATGCCATAGGCTACAGGAAGGTTTCAAATATCCAACTTTATTTGTGCACTGCTCTATGAACTTGAGCTACGTGAGGGCAGGGTATGGATCTTTCACCTTATCTCAAATATCTAGAAAATGCTTGCGAAAGGTAGCTTCTCAGTAAATTAATAATAAGTGAAGGTGATGAAAATTCAAGCTAGGCAGAGGAAAAAAGTCAGACACCCATCCTAAGCCCAAGGCCACTGTTCCTGGGGGTAGAGAGCGCTCAGTGACTGAAACACGTTAGTGTGCCCAAGAATTCCAAAAATCAGAACAGTGCTCATTAACTTTAACTCCTTCATTAAGATCTGCCACATCAAAATACCAACTTTTAAATCCAGAGCTTCCCTTGAACTGGCCAGACTTGCATTACAGAGCAGAAAGTCATTTAATTATTTGAGGTTTATTCAATATATTTCTATCTTTGCAACTTCTCAATATGCCCACCATTCACCCAAACCTGGAGCTGACCTGTCCTGAGTCACTTGATCCAGCTTCATGAAGCACCTCGTCTCAGCACAGGCCCTAAAATGCCTTTTTATTTTATTTTTTAATTTTTTAAAATGTATTATTTATATTAGAGAGAGACAGAGATAGTGAGAGAGAGCATGAGCCGGGAGGAGAGGGAGAAGCAGGCTCCCCATCGAGCAAGGAGCCCGATGCGGGACTCGATCCCAGAACCCTGGGATCATGGGCTGAGCCGAAGGCAAACGATTTACTGACTGAGCCACCAGCTGCCCCCCTAAAATGTCTTTATCCTCTTAATTCAACCTTCATTCATTCACTCATTTATTCCTTTGTTCTCAAAATTTATTAAAACTAAACTGTGTACCTGGCAATGGGGATAAAATAGTTAGCTTAGTAGGCATCACAGAGCATACCAGTTGTCCGGGAAAACAGGAAACGATGCAAGAATTTATAATGTAAAAGGCTTTAGTAAGGACAAGTATGGAAAGCTAGCAAATCACAGGCCTGCTACTGTTTGTCTTCATAGATACCACAAATCTTGAGCTGATGGATATTCCCTCTTTCCTTTTAAACTGGGACAATCAAAGCTGGATGAATAACACCTGCTTGCAGTTATATGAACTAACTTCATCCTTTCCTGATCTTGGTTTCCATTTGTCTCATTTCCTTCACTAGTAACTTCATTCTCATCCTTTCTAAGTTGCCTCAATGAGCAGGATGAGATGGGGTATGAGTAAATACATATACCATCCCAGAAATACTCCTTTCATCTATTAGGTGTCTGGTGACTTTGGACATAGCAAACTGCGTTGTATATTTATTTTTCTTTCTGGAAAACTATACTGAGAGTAAGACTGAAATTTCCTCAGTCTTTAAATGTTTGAGGGGCCCGAGGTATTATTTCCAATACAATGAAGTAAGAAAGAGGTAATAAGACTATACATTCATTTATTCATTCATACCTTCCTTCATTCACCACTTAGTTATTATGGGGCTATCCTGTGCCAGGCACTGTTTTAAGCACTGGGAGATTAAATAGTAGAAATGTTAAAAAGACAAAAATCTTCGCCCTCATGGAGACTGCATTCTAGAAGAATAGACAAACAACACATATATACGCTCTGTTCAAAGACAAGATATATTGGGGTGCGTGGGTGGCTCAGTTGGTTAAGCATCCAACTCCTGGTTTCTGCTCAGGTCCTGGTCTCCTGGTTCATGATAGAGCCCTACATGGGGCCCCACGCTCAGTGGGAGTCTGCCTGAATATTCTTTCTCCTTCTGCCCCTTACCCCGCTCATGCTCTCTTTCTCTCTCTCAAATAAATCTTTAAAAAAGATGAGATATATTATGATAAAAGATGATGCAAGGAAGGGAAATACAGATAGGTTATTGTTTTATACAAGAAGGCCAGAGATGGAATCCCTGCTAATATGAATACGAAGGAATATGAAGAAATGGTCGTGAGGTTTCAACTGAGCCAGCCAGCTGCCCCTGGTCATTTGGTTTTTCTAGGGAAAACCTTCCAGGCAGAGAAAACACAGACTACAAAGACCCTAATACAGGAGTTTGTTGGCAAGTGTGTGGAATACTGAGGAGGCCACTGCGACTGGAGTAGAAGAGTGGGGGTGACAGGCAGTGAGGTCAGGAAGGTAGGGAGCTTTCAGATTGTCCCACGAGCAGGGAGGAGACAGAGCGACCATTTCAGAGGTTCTTTGAAACAAACCAGGAGAGAGACAGTGGTAGCTTAGATGAGAGTGGGGTCTGTGGAGATAATTAGACTCCGGAGACATTCCGAGGGGAAAGTTGAGACATTTGGCCAGTAGATGTGATGCTGGAGGTGAGCAGCCAGATTTCCAGGAATAGGAAATAGCCAGAGGACTGGTCAGGTTGACTAGATTGAACGAGATTAGGGTGAGCAAGTACAGTCAAACAAGGGGGACCCTGAGCACAGAAAAGAGGAAGGGGCAATCAAGAACGGAGTAGGGGCAGGGAGATGGAGAAAATCAATCTGAGGGCCGAGAGCAGCCTCATTTCGCACGTAGGGAAACCCCGACAGCTGTGCTGACTGCCCATGACCAGCAACTGCGGGCAGCAACTGTAGGGGCCGGCTCTCCCCCTGCTTGCATCAGACCCAGGCACCTCCTCAAAAGCCTCCACGGAATCTGGCCTTGGACCCAACTTATGGGGAAAACTGGCTTCCAAGGAGTTACTTGAGCAACCTGTGAGCAAAGTAACTATCACATGGATTCCTGGACTGAGCCACCTGCAGGTGAGTTCTCCTCCAGAGTACATGGATCATGAGGGTATCTTTTTCTTATGTGTACTTAAGTATTTCTTCATGAATATGATTACATCTTCATCTGTGTATCTGCCCCGATATTTCCAATGACGGTGTACATTTTTAAGAAGTGATTAAGTTGTGGGATCTTTCTATTCATACCTCCCGGATTATCACATTCTCCATTCTGGCTAAAACCAAGGCTGATTTGTGTTACCCCAAGACAGAGGGATCTCATTTAGATTTGTACACCAACCATTTGTACTTGCTCCCAGAGACATTATTTCACTGACAAGTGACAACTTTTTTTAACTCTTACAATGAGGTATTTAGATCGCAACAATGCTGTTAGGTTGTATCCATCAGGGATTGTATCCATGAGGCTAAGCATAAGCTCTTTTAATATGAAATCATTTAATATACATATTACATATATTTATAAAATATATTTCATATGTATCATTTTCTGTATTTTATATATATTATTATATATTATTTATTTTATGTATGTAACTTTTGCTGCATTATAATGAATGATTTCAGGTCATTCTGGAATAAGATTCCTGTTTCCCAACTGTACATATTATATGCTATTAAAATAAAAATATACATGGTACTTTAAGGACAGAACCCTCCTCTCTCTTGCTTGAAGAAAGAACAGTTTTTAGTAAGCTGTGAGTGATATAGGAAAAACAGATGGAAGTAAGATTATTACACTTAAGGATTAGCAAAAAAAAAAAAAGAAAGAAAGAAAGAAAGAAAAAACCCTATAACTCATGAAGGACAATGGGGGAAAAGGAAGAAGGTAATGGAAGAGCGAGATTATATGTCTGGGGAATGATGCTCTTACTCCTGGCCTGTGGGAAGAAGGGAAATGAATGAGCAAGTTAAAGACTTCCAAGATAAAATTGTTTATTAAATATGTCCATGCATTTAAAGAACAATTCTTCCTCCCTAATATAATGAAATGTATCATCTGCTGTCACAAAAAAAAAAAAAAAAAACATAAACAAAAAACAAGCATTTTCTTCTGGAAGTTTATGTCTGAATTTCAGTAGCTCCTACCACATGGAAGGTTCTGTGTTATAAAGTGATGAAGAGCAACAGATAGATTTGGGGTTGGAAAATCAAACCAGTTCTTAGAAGAAAGTGATCAGCCTCTAAAGCTCATGCCTAGTGACTTAAACCTATTTCAAAATGTGTTTTAAAAGGGTCATAAGATTCCAATTTTATTCCTATGATAAATGAATTTTGGTATAAAGAAGTCCTCGTTATAATTCATTAATTTCCAAACTACATTTATCATTATTAGAAGTTTTATGAGGACCATAAAAATAACAATTGTTAATAGCGATGAAAGCCTACTTACAATAAATAGACAAGGGAGTAAAAGTCATGATGAAATAACTCTCTCTCTCACGCACACCACACACACACACACACCACACATTCCCCACACAAATACCCATGAAATAAAATGTTCAACTTTATAAACAATGCAATAAAACCAATGCTATTATTTTCACCTACAAAATTGACTAAGATCTTTCTATAAAATCATATTCAAGTTGATGATGAATCTTTTATGAAGTAGATGGGCCTTCTCTTTCATTTAATGGATGATAAGTTGGTATTTTTAGGGGAACAGTTTGGCAATATGAGCCCACATCACTAAAAATGTTGATATATTTTGATCCAGATAGCTTACATCTGGGAATTTACCCTGAGAGAATAAGTGTTGAATTATACATTGATGTTAAGTGGTGTTTATCAAAGTGTTAATTGCAATAATGAAATATTATGAACACGCAAATATTCAAGAATAAAGAATATTTTAATAAATTATGGTGTGTTATGTGGAGATTAAGTATAGTTTGAAAATGGCATACTTTTTAAACATTTTTTAGGAAATCTTTTCTAACATAACACAAGGGAAAAATTAAGATACAAACTATATATTTGGTAAGATTACAATTATACTAAATACATACACACACATGTAAATAAATAAATAGCTGATCTCCACATGCTATATAGGGTTAAAAAAAAAAAAGTGAAAAAGAACTTCACCAAAACATTAGCTGTGATTTCTTTGTAAGACTATGGGTGACTTTTATTAAATTTTTTTATTTACATATTTCTCTAACCTAGTTTGTAAGCCAGAGAGATGGAGATAAACATGTGTTTTTAAAACCTTGTGTTCTGTGCAGAGTGAGTGCTTAGTTGCTCAAGCGATGGCAGAAAAATAAACAGGGAAAAGCAGCCATTAAATATCTCCAAAGCCCAGCCTTGCAGAGAAAACTGCAGACTGACAACTCTGAGGATAATGTATGGGTGACCAAGGGAAGCAGCATGAATATTTTCTCTTATGAAAGAACCATGAGATTTTGCATATTTAATGCAAAGCTGTGAAAATGTCTGCTTTCATGATCTGATATGAAAGATCCGCACACATAAAAACTCCTCAGAGTTCAATTTGTCTACTTTGCTGGAAGACTGAGTCAGGCTCTCCTGGGAGGCCACCTTCCCTTTCACAGAGTCTGGGTGTCATGGTAAGCCAACATTTGCCCAAATAGGACATAGGCTCATTTTATTTATATATTTTTGTGTGTGAGAAATAGGAATGTTATTTTTCACATGTCTATTGATGATATGGCATCACAGAATATTTTCATTTTCTTCAAGTTTTGTGCATTCCTTTCTCTACACTTTTGTTCATTTTTTTACTCCTCTTAAGATGAACGCTCATTTTCTCCTCTGCTCATACAAGTCTAGTATCTTCTTCAAGGCCCAAGATAAGTCCCCCCATCACCTATAAAAACCTCTTGACTCAAGAGTCCTCGCAGTATCTCTCCCTTTATCATTTTAAGCTCTACACAATTTAACAACTAATCACAGAGTAGTTTTTTCCATAGCTTTCCAATTAGTTCAGGGGTATTAGAAGGCAGGAACCTTGAGGTACAATTGTCCTTTTTTCCCCCAATGCCTAACTCAAAGTGCTGATCATAATAAAGGCTAATTGAATGATTTCCAAACATGTTTGAAGTAGTTCAGTGTTCCTTCGGCAGGTTTTTAGCAAAACAATTCAAAGCATTGGGTACCGTGAGGTTGTTAAAGAGAGTACTCCAAGGAACATAAGAGAACTTGGACCAGATGGGTCTTCATTTCAATATGGCAGGGGAACATTTCCAATGCTGAAGGACTGCTTCTTTCCACCTCCTCCTGTGTAAACTCTGGCTTGTCACACCTTAATTATTTAACAGCCCCTGCCTGGCATGAAACCAGAAGAGACTGGCTCATTAATGTTCCATTCCAGCACACATTCTTTCCAAAAGCCTTTAAGAAACTCATGAATATTTCATTGTCTCCATAAGTGCCAGGAAGATGGCACCATTATCTAAGAAACTGAATGCTACTTGCTAGGTTTGCTTCCCTGAGCTACTTACTCCCAAACAAGGTGCATTCCTTCAATAATCCTTTCGATGAGCCATACACAGGTGACATAAATGAAAAGCAGAATTTTAAACAGGGCATACAATAATAGAAAGGGGGGGGTGGGCTTCTCTTTAAAGGCAGATATCTGCTTTAGACTCTGTATACAAACTCAATCAGAGCTCAGGAGAGATTAATGACCTTTAATCTAATTTCTTAGTGGCACTTAATGAAAATAAAAAAAAAAAAAGTGAGGGAGGTAAATCTGACCATAGAAAAGGTCTTAATAGGATAAAAGACTCTGGTCTTTTTCCTTTATTTTTTCTTCTCCCCTCACCGCACCCCACCTTTTTTTCTTTTTACAGACAACACTTCAAGCCAAGAAAACTCTAGGGAGTTTGAATATTTAATGTTATGCTTTCCCACCCTCTTCTTTCACACTCTTCCCTATATGCTCAAGTGCCATATGATTGGGGCCATAAGGAAAAGCTGCTTTACTCAAATATATCCAAGCTGTGAGCCAACTTTGAAAATAGAAACTAAAAAAAAAAAAAAAGAAAGAAAAAAGTATACCACATTTCAAAGTACCTCAGGTCCACGATGGCTAGTGAATTCTAGGACACAGAACATAATTATCAACCTTGAGCTTGTTAAAGGAGATTATATTTTCCAAATACTTATTCTACTGAAAATGTACATTTGACACCCTAAAATTCCTGCAAAAGGCACAGGCATTATTTTCCCATTTTATAGGTGAGAAAATGGACAGGGAGAAGTTAAATGATTTGTCCCAAGAAAATACACAGCTATCTGCTGGTGGATCTAACTGTAAAATGCATACCCAATGATCAGTCCAGATCTTTTTCATTGAAAGCATGTGCTATATTCCCAAGGGACATTCCTTTCCTGAGACTTATTATTCTTTGGGCAAGATTAATGCCAATATAAGTGCTGTTTCAAGGTATTTTAAAATTGGGTGCAAGACCTAGTCCAAAATTGGCATGAGAAAAAAAATTGTATGAAAAACTTGGAAATATCTCCAACTGACAACTAATTATCTTTTTTTCATAGCTTAAAAATACTGTTTGAAAAGATCTGACCACTAAGAATGTCATTTAGAGCACAGACTTGGGTGTGAACTCAACAGCTCAGCACCACTCATTTGAATTCATTAGACCATGTTCCTTTCTTTTTGTTCCCAAAGGCATATTTTATTCTATCTTCATGAAAGGGACAGGTCATTATCTGCAATTTGACAACAGAGGAGACAATTAAAATGCAGGTTGACTATTACTAAAATAATAACAGAGTTATCATATTATAACTTTGGCTGGTAACATGCCCTTTTTTTCTGTAACTAAATATAATTCCGGATACAATCTCTGTTGAAAATTAAAATTTGCTCCAGTTTGAAATTGTTTCCCTGATAACCAATCCAGTAGTTTTGCCTAGAACACTCTTCTTCTGGGGCCAGTCAACTTCGCATATAGGCAGTTACATACAACAAATAACACCGGGTGATTTGAGGCCCAGAGAATACCCCTACCCGACCAGTCCCCACTTGCTGATGGAACATTATTGCTAAGAGCAGTGGTGCTTTTAAGCTTCAGCCACTGCAGTGTGGTTCCCGGAGAACACTGAGACTGGACACAGAATCAAGACCTTAAATGTCAGCCCTGTGCAGTGAAAAAGGTTTCAGGCAGCTTGAATGGGCTTCTCAAGTAGAGGTGGCCCTCAAATCCTCACCATCCATAAGCCATCTACCAAATAAATATTGGATGGATGTGTTAAATCTATTTAGGTCAGATTAATTATTCTTCTTTGCAAACGTATCAAAGAAATCAGAAAAGGAAGGCAGACACAAAAACTGGCAAGACTGTATGAACTAAATACGACGTAGATGTCACAAATGCATCGACTGAGCTTATATAGTGCAAGACCCTTGCGCTGGGAAGCAGAGAAACTGAATTGTAATCCCAGATCTGTCACTAAGTAGAAATAAATTTATCTCCCTAGCCTATCTTCTTAGGCTGTGTCAGGATTAGATAACTAATGTGAAAGTTAGACAATAATATAAGTGAAAATGCTCTTAGTAGTTTATTGGTATCAATATTAATAGATAAAGCAAAAATAAGGTAATGTAAAAACACAATTATAGAAATATCTAAGTCCTTTGTGACATAATATAACCATGCAGCTTTATGTTCTGTATAGCACATATTTATAACTGAGGAGATTGTTCGTGGCCTGGAAACTAAAATTAAAAATAACTGCACAGGAATGTTCTAAAAATTCCCTGGTAACGTTCATCAGAATTCTGCAAAATGGGAATTTTTTCTTTTCTAATTTATATCCTAGATTCCTATTTCTGAAATCTAATACCACATATTTTCTTCAGAATCTCATTTCCCAATTAAGCAATCTCAATGTCTATAGTGGTTAAACATCAATAAGATACGTATTGCACTCACTTGTATTCAAATCTGCATTTAGCCCTGGGGAACATGCAGAAATAGAAGACATCCCCGGCATTGAAGAAGTTTAAAATTTAACCTCATGGGAATTTACCATAAGTTATAGAATTTTTATTTTATTTTATTATTATTTTTTTAGGATTAGAAGTGAAGGTAGAGCTGCAATGTGGTATAAGACAGGATTCCCCATAATCCCCAAGGGAAATGACACACTGTGGATCATTCACACATTCCTTCTTATCCTCTCATGTTTTAGAATTTCCTTTCACCAACCCCCCCAACACAAATCTAGCGACAATATTACCTTGTTCCTCACCTTTAGCCAAGCTTCTTGAAATCCAGTTGTTTCCTGAGGTCCTGTCTGTGTGGTGCCACTTGCCCAAGGCAATTGCTGACACCAATGACCCCCACCTGAGGTTGTATGTAACAAATTCTACCCAGTGCTGCTAGTTCACTTGGGGGTACATATAGTCAGCTTCCCAAGTTATTACAGGAAACAGTTTTTCCAAACTTTCTGCTGCTCAATACACAACCAGGCCTCTCTTCCATCTCCAAGGTCAGGCTCCTCACCGTTTGCTTCCTGACCACTATCCTTTGCCACGTGCTTTAGGTGCTTGTGACGGTGGCACTCTACTTCTGTACTAGTGAGGATAATAATAAATGCTATTAAAAAATCCCAATGCCTTCAAATAATAATGATAAAAATCTCTCTCTTCCATCAGTGCAAAGGGAATCAGAGGACTCTGAAACGGGAGCACCCCATGATGGAAGGAACCCAGATCCCTGAGTTGTCACTAGGGAACCTGTCTTTTTTCCACGGAACTGTGTGGTGAGCTACACAGAATATTCTCAGTGTTTTGTCACTGATATTTTGGGATCATTTGTTAAAACAAGTAGAATGATACTAAGTAACTATCACCCTTAAAATCCTACCTATTTCATTGAACACCACCATAATAAACCCAGTTGCCTGAACCAGGAACCTGGTCATGAGTTTTGTTTTGTTTTTTTTCTTATTCCCATCTTTGCATCTCTCACAAAGACTTTTTGATTCTACCTCCATATGTAGCAGCTTTGAAAGTGTGTATTTCTTGGTACCACCAGTACACAATCTCATTTCCAGTTACCAATATTCTTTCCCAAATTACACAGCCTCAAAGCACTTTATCCTTCATTTCAACTTCTAGACCCAATTAATCCATTTTCCACATGGCATCCTTGAGAGAGCTTTTAAGGGTCCAGCCTGGTCATATCATTTCCCTGCTTATTATCTTTCAAGGAATTGCTATTGCCACGGGATACAGTTCTAATTACTTAGATCAGTTATTAAGACCTCTCATGACCTGGTCCCTTTTCCTCATCAGCCTCAATCTGCCACTTGCCCTTCAACTGTACACAGTTTTTTGAAGGCACCATTCCCTCCCATGCCTCTGAGCCTTTGCAGTCCTTAACTTCTACTAAAGCTCTTCCCACGGCTTCAAGTCCTCTTCCCCCTTGTTTTTCATTTTAAACTTTGCTTCTTGGAAGTCTTTCTTGACTCCCTGAAATAGTGGGATTATGTGTCTTATGTCACATGTCATATGTCACAAAACATTGATCTCATCTGTAACCACTGTCTTCTTGTCACTTTCCCTAAACCCTACATTCCTTATGGTCAGGGACTGGGGCTCAGAGTGTGCTCAATACATACTGAATAAGTGAACAATTAACCCTCTCTTTGTATAAACAGTTGCTTGTGGAGAGGTCAGTATAATTACAGACTAGAGTATTTAAAACCTCCAGAGTTTATAAGAAGTCTTACCGGCTATCTCAAATGCAAAAGATTCCCACTATTTTGCACCTCTTTGATATATTGAATATATATAGGGCTAGTGGCTAAATGTCTAGGAAAAAACCTAGAAGTTTAATATGAATATTTATATTCTTACATTTTTTTTTTAATATGGAATGCTTCATGAATTTGCGTGTCATCCTTGTGCAGGGATTTTAGTATACATGCTGCCAAAGCAAGCACTATATTCTTACATTTCTATTCCATAAGCTAATTATTTGTTTTTTTTTTTAAAGATTTTATTTATTTATTTGACAGAGAGAGAGACAGCGAGAAAGGGAACACAAGCAGGGGGAGTGGAAGAGGGAGAAGCAGGCTTCCCGCTGAGCAGAGAGCCTAACACAGGGCTCGATCCCAGGACGCTGGGATCATGACCTGAGCCAAAGGCAGACACTTAACAACTGAGCCACCCAGGCACCCCCCATAAGCTAATTATTTTTAAATGTTTGCCTATTGCTACAGACACACACAAGTAAACAAATGGAAGTACTTCTGCATTTTTCAAATATAAGTGAAATTCATAAGACCTGCATGCATATCTAGAAGCACATTCACCAGATATATCCACATAAGCACAATTCCAATCAAGGCAAAAGACTGAACTTAAACTAACAGTAAGCCCTTAGAATCAAAATCAACAAGAAAATCTAATTTAATCATACTGCAGTGTTCATCCTTTCAGTAGTCCCAATTTTACCCTTGACAATAATCAACGCCATTTCTTATTATTTTCTTTTTGTGCTTTATCCCCAAAATGTAAACAAACTCATTTAAATGGGCTCATCTAAAAATACTGAGTTCTATTTAATAAATTCCTTTTTATTGGAAACAATTTGTGTCAAAAAAAACCCAAACGGGTCATTAAAGAAATTATTGTGCCTGTGTAATTTTACTGCCCAAATTACTTAAATAAATAGTATTTACTGCAGCAAAATGCAAGCTTGCTCTCTTTTCACTTACTTTCAAATGAAAAGAAAGAACTGTTCCTGATGTTCTCAAAAATCCACACTGCTTGTAGACATGATGGTTTCTGATTCATGAGAACTCCATTGCTTCAGTCCCATAGGTGTAACATGCTTTGAAAGGATATTCACATTTGTTGTATTGTTTTTTCATATTTTATATTTAATAATTTTATTCTAATTTCACAGTTATTGAAGCTACATAACACAGCTGTGCTGTTCTATATCTGGACTTGCTGCATGTAATATTACGTGTTTGCCACCTGCCCTAGAATTCATTCTTAGTCTTTTTAGAGGTATGCATAACTCTTAAAGCATCCATGGTTGTGTTCAAATCTGCTTATCTTTTAAATTGAACAGGTTCAAAAATTGTTGTCTATAAAAAAAGAAAAACAAAACCTGAACATTACTAAAGGCTAATTTTAGGGAACTAAGAAAGGGTTTCCCTTTTACTCTAAACATTTTCTTGCCCTGCATGAAAAAGGCTCAAATCCTTTTAATCAGGCACCAATCTTTTCTATCCCTATACATAAAACTGAAAATGCAAAGGGGTGGAAGGGGAGAAAACTAATGACATATAATGTCTGGTATTTAAATATTGACTATTATTAGTTTCTAATAAGTTTTTAAGAAGAGGAGAGACAATGAGGTCACTGGACATGGCAGAAAGGAGAGGCCAGTATACCAAAGACTAACTCCATCAATTTCAGAACTTTGAGGCCAATAACTCCTTCTTCTCCAGTTATGATTTACCCACTCCTGACTCTAGCTGATTCACAGTTGATGAAGGAAGGACTTCAGATCATGTGATTCATTCTTCACCCCTCAAAATCAAACATGTATTCATTTTTTTACGAACAGGTACCCTTTGGATATAATCTACAAATTCAGTCATAGCATATGAAGTATCCTAAGTCATTCAGTAATGACAAAAAAAAAAAAAGAATTCCTTACCTAGTTTCAGAATTTGTTAATGTATTTTAACCTTGAGAACTTTTAGTTTAATCTTAAAAAAAAAAAAAGATGTTTTGTTGACTTCAAGTGCCTTCAGAATCAGAGAGACCACACCAAAGTAAAAATCAAAGCCAGGGACGCCTGGGTGGCTCAGTCGTTAAGCGTCTGCCTTCGGCTCAGGTCATGATCCCAGGGTCCTGGGATCGAGTCCCACATCGGGCTCCCTGCTTGGCGGGAAGCCTGCTTCTCCCTCTCCCACTCCCCCTGCTTGTGTTCCTGCTCTCGCTATCTCTCTCTCTCTGTCAAATAAATAAAATCTTTAAAAAAAAAAAAAAAAAAATCAAAGCCAGGAGAATTACCATTTACTAAACTTTGAACCTATATAACAAACTACGTATTTTACACACATAATGCTTAAATCTTTGCAAAGACCCTATAAGGTAGATGTTACAGTCCCATTTTAAAGATAAACAACATCAAAACAATGCTGAGAAAGGTTAAGAAATCTACTAGCCAAAGTCACACAGTGAGCCTGCAGAGTGTGGTTAGATCTCAATTCTATATGACTCAGAGCCCCTTGTGATGGGAAGGTAGGTGGCAGCAAACCTACTTTGACAGAAAGGTCTGTGTCCCACAGATGTGGTGCAAAATAGAAAAGGCCAAGAACAAAATAGAGCAAGAACAGAGCAAGAGGGATCTGGAAGCTACTCTTGGCCTCCTGGACAAGCACAGTACACACTAGAGACTCACCAAGGGCGCCTATAAACAGTAACACTGAGGTTGTGTCCTGATTCTACAACCAAGACTTCAGGATTTCTGTTATAAACTCTGCTAGGGATGGGTGAGCAAGTATTTACCTAAATGTGTTTGGAACAGAGAACAAACAAGACCTTAACACCTGAGGAGGATGGTCAGGGAGTCCTTTCCTAGAAGGAATTACCATCTTCTGAAGAAGTGCCTGGAGATGGAGTGAATGGAAATAATATCTCAAAGAAAATAAGAGCATACCAAACCATAACTCTGGCAATTTTATGGGTTTCACAGCAATCTACTTGTTGAAGGAAGAAGCCCTCAGACTTTCTGGGACCATATTTGGTTCTCTGTAAGGTCATTCTCAAGGTTGGACTTAACACAGGTAAGCTAGACAGCCCATCAACATGTCATATTAGGGGATGTCAGCAGCCTTTTACATCTCCATTTCTGGCCTCCCAAAGGTATGTAATTCCCCACCATGAGAGACCAAGGCCTTTCTGAAGAGACTACTGCTGAAATATAAATTCATGTAAAATGGGTAAAACTCAGATGATCCCTAAATGCCCCAGTATAAATTGGTTTAGAATCACAGTCACAAGGGTATGCCCCATCAGAATGGAAACCACTTAAGTTTGTTGTTGTTGTTGTTTGAGAGTGAGAGTGCATATGTGTTGGGGGGGGGGGCAGTGGGGAGGAGGGGCAGAGGGAGAGGGAGAGAGAGAATCTCAAGCAGACTGAGCAGAGAGTCCGACATGGGAATCGATCCCAAAACCCTGAGATCATAACCTGAGCTGAAATCAGCTGAAATCAACTGAGCCACCCAGGCGCCCCTGGAAATGATTTGTTTTGCTTTAGAAGAAGGATAGAAATGTCTAGAGCATGGATCCTTGTCCAGAGGGAGCATTGTGGTTACAGCAGTGAGTAACTCAACTGCAGAAAGTTGTGAAAACCTTAAGAGAGGGAGATGCTTGGTTCTGGAGGGCACTTACAAATGTTCTAAACAGTTAAAAGGGGGGAGGGTGCATAAAGACAAAATACAGAGTCCTCTTTCTTTGTTGCATTTACATGTACCTTTCCTCTTGAAAAGAGTGAGGATAAACACTTTTCAATCCCTTCATGGTCTGACATAGCAAAGGACACAGTCAAAGCTTGAAAATTCTTCTTGATTTGAAATATCTGCTTTATTTTTTAATGGATTTTTAAAAATTAATTTAGTGAAGTCTGCTGACCACAGCCCATATCATATTCTCAAGGACAAAGCCTATCAAAGTATAACCTAAGCACCATGATAGGCATTACTCTGCCACCCAACTCTAGTTCAGAGAAGATTCACCTTCCCTTGAATACGTTCTCAGAAAGAAAAAAAAAAAAATCACATAATATTTGTAATTAAATACAAACAGCCTGGAGCCCTCAACCTCATTAGCATTTAGAGCATTTCATTTGATCCAACATATGATATATGAGTCAGCAGATTAATGGAGAAGAGATCTCATGATCATAACCCCCAAGACAAAGGTGATTCCAAAATAGCAACCCAAGGAAGCCATCCACCAAGGGGAACAATTAAGACAGAATGACATTCTATTCTGCTGCTGCTTGCAGAATGCATGTCACAGCACTTTACCCTGTAATTTCCATTGAGCAGCCCCAACAGCGTACATATTCAAGCACTCTGCACTACAGTTTTCTCATTCTATCAAGCAACTTTTCAAACGGGCCATGAAGAAGGAAACACTGGGGACTGCCGATTCATAAGATGAAACATATTTTGAGATCCTTTGTGAGAAGGCAATTAACTACTTTTGTTTTTATCTTCTCTTAAAAATATCCTGATCTTCAGAAAAGATGAGAGTGTAATTAAAACTGCAATTAGTGACTAAGTAATCAGGAGCAATGAAAAGGAAACTGGAAAGAGCTATCAGGTTAAATCAGAATCCAACCAGATTCGAAATAAGTCTGTAGTCTAAAAATAAAGGAATTGCCTGATAAATCATGGCCAGGATTCCACATAATTCTTCATTAAAAGTAGGGGGGGGGAACCTAAAATAATTTTGAAGTTATTTATTATGTTTCAAAACAGAAAAAAAAAAAAAGCATGAGCATCATAAACAAAGACCAACTGAATGAGAAAGGCAGAGGCTATTTATTCAGAGCTTAATACAGCAAGAGAGTCAGTATTATTACTTGTGTGTTGGTAGAGACTCAAAGGCCAGCAGAGGAGGGGGAAAGCTATAATAGTGAAAAAAAAAAAGAAAAAAAGGAAAGGCTGCAGGTATGCCCTGACTGAGGCTGTTAGAATGAGGAGCATGTAGGTAGCCTAACTAGAAGGGGGGGATCCTATGTGATTGGTCAGGGGTGCATAATTGGCTTTCTCTGGGTGGTCTTAAGTTGGTAGCAGGACAAAAGTTAGGGAATTGATTTGTTACTAGAGGTAGCAATCTGGTTTCCTGCAAGTATGCCATGTAGCAGGCTGGCCTCCTGGGTCGTTAACTGTAGATGAAAGGTTGGTTTCCTAGGCAAGTTGCTGCAGGTTGTGCGTCACAGTACTGTTTATATGGATAGCTTGGGTACTGTCCATTTGTAAACTGAGTCTCCCACATACATTTAGGTCATCAAATAAGAATAAAATCTTTTAAGGTCTATAAAAATTCAAGCAAGATGACTGTATTATTTTATTAAGAAACAAATGGTAATATATCAAGGTGGCCACAGAGCTTATAATACCTGGTAGGGCATGGACTAAACTTTTTGAGATACTCCACAAATATTACTCAAAATATTTAGAAAAAAATATCAAATCAGGTCTCTGTAAGTGTAGAAACAAAAGATTGTCCTTTCTATTGTAAAAGTGTTTTCAATAGTCCATTAGATATTGTGGGATGCTGTTTTTGAAGGAATATCTTCATCTTTGCCATTTACTCCTTTTCAAATAAATCTTGTTTAATGTCTATATTAAATCTTTTCAAAGGAGGTCAATCCTTACATTCTAGGTGGACTTAATATTTTATTTTATTCTGCTATATTTTATTTTATTTCCAATTACAAAAAGTTATAGAAGACTAAGACTGCCTTCTTATATGGCTCTGAAATGGCTCCAAGTTTCAAAATGGGATTTCCCTAAAGAGTTTGGGCAGAGGCAACATTAGCAGAATCATGGTGTTCTATCCCAAGTAACCATATGGAAGGGGATCCCACACATCATTAATTTACTCTCTGAACAACATATAGGAAATACATGCCACATGCAAGATACTAAACGAGCTGCTGGGGTGGTAGAGAAAACTTATATAGACCCTGCCTCAAAGAATTTAGAGTCTGATAGAGGGAGACAGAACTTATAATCAAATAGGAGTAAGAACTAATGAAGATCAGACTCCAAAATGGGTATCACAGAGTTAAAATCAAGGTGTCATAGACATGACTGTACTCCTCTGGACACTCCAGGGGGAAATCATTTTCCTTGTCTTTTCTAGATTTAGAAGCCACCTACATTTCTTGGCTTGTGGCCCCTTCCTCCACCAAAAGCCAGCAACAGCATCACGTTCCTTCCTCTACATTTCCTATTACCTCTCCTTCGCTGACTCACTCCCTGCCTCCCTCTTCCACTAATGCAGACCCTTGTGAGAACTTTGGGCTCACACACACCATCAGGACCCTCTTCCCATCTCAAGAGCCTTAACCTAACCACAGCTACAAAGTCTCTTTTGCAACAAAAGAAACACATTCACATGTTGTGAGGATTTTGGACAGACATTTCTTCGAGGACCATCATTCTGTCTACTATAAATGTGTTCTCTCAGCCTTCCTTTTTGGACAAATTCCAAATTATGAAATGAGAGTCAGGAATGGCTACACTGGCTGGGATTTCTCCCTTTGCTTCTTCCCACTTCTAATGAAGTCATTCATCAGCCCTGTTTTGTTAACTCAAGGACTCCCAAACTTTATGATTAGTTTCTGCCATCTTGCCAAACTTGACATCTAGTTAACATTTGCCTTCTAGATGTGGTATATATATACAATGGAATATTATGCAGCCATCAAAAGGAATAAGATCTTGCCATTTGCAACGACGTGGATGGAACTGGAGGGTATTATGCTGAGCGAAATAAGTCAAACAGAGAAAGACATGTATCATATGACCTCACTGATATGAGGAATTCTTAATCTCAGGAAACAAACTGAGGGTTGCTGGAGTGGGGGGTGGGGTGGGAGGGATGGGGTGACTGGGTGATGGACACTGGGGAGGGTATGTGTTCTGGTAAGCGCTGTGAATTGTGCAAGACTGTTGAATCTCAGATCTGTACCTCTGAAACAAATAATGCAATATATGTTAAGAAAGAAAAAAAGAAGAAGAATGTAGCAGGAGGGGAAGAATGAAGGGGGGGAAATCGGAGGGGGAGAAGAACCATGAGAGACAATGGACTCTGAAAAACAAACTGAGGGTTCTAGAGGGGAGGGGGTTGGGAGGATGGGTTGGCCTGGTGATGGGTGTTGAGGAGGGCACATTCTGCATGGAGCACTGGGTGTTATGCACAAACAGTGAATCATGGAACACTATATCTAAAACTAATGATGTAACGCATGGGGATTAACATAACAATAAAAAAATTAAAAAAAAAAAAAAAACATTCGCCTTCTAGTGACACTTTATATCACTCCCTAATCTGGCTGCTTTCTACTCCTATGACTATACCTCCCTGCTCCATTGTGTCTCCCAACGAAGAGGAGAAACTAGTCTGCACAGTAGGAAAAAACAAAAAAACAAACAAAAAATGAAGCTGAGACTCAGTGGAACAAGATGAACAAGATGAAGAGGCAGCTCTTTTGGCAATTTGATTCCCTGAATTTATTTTACCTAACAATCAACTTCACTTTTATCCTTCACTGTTAACAAAGGAAAAATATCCTTTTGTTTGTTTAAGCAAATTTGAGCACTGTGAATTGTGTAAGACTGTTGAATCACAGACCTGTACCTCTGAAACAAATAATACATTATATGTTAAAAAAAAAAAAGAAGAAGATAGCAAGAAGGGAAAAATGAAGGGGGGGAAATCGGAGGGGGGAGATGAACCATGAGACACTATGGACTCTGAGAAACAAATTGAGGGTTCTAGAGGGGAGAGGGGTGGGGGGATGGGTTAGCCTGGTGTTGGGTATTAAAGAGGGCACATACTGAATTGAGCACTGGGTGTTATACGCAACAATGAATCATGGAACACTACATCAAAAACTAATGATGTAATGTATGGTGATTAACATAACATAATAAAATAAAATTAAATTAAATTAAATTTAAAAAAAGGAATTCCCTTATCCAGGGAGTTCAGAAAAACATTTTTCTTAAAAAAAAATTAAATTTGATTTTAGTCATTTGCAGCAGGAATAGTCTTTATTAGTATAAAGTTACAATACCTCATTAAGTTCTCAAAACAATCTTGAGATGGTATAATACTTATCTCCATTTTACAAATGAAGAAACTGAGGCAAGGACTTTTAACCCTGGTCCCTGTGTCAAAAGCTTGGTCTGCCAACCACAACACCAGACTGCCTCCTTCCTCCCGCAGTGAGACAGCACATCATGCCAGCCAAGATGAGACTCCTTGGCACTCTTGGAGTATGCTGTGCTTATTTTGCACATGCTGTTTCTTCCATCCTGCTGGATAATCACCACAATGCGAAAGACAAAAAATTGTAAGTGTATAAACTCTTCAAAGAAGGAATATTTAGCATTCACTGCTTGTTACATTAGCTGCTGTTGTTAAAGGGAGAAAAAAGTATTTAGACCACAAATTGGTGATGGAAACTGATGATGCCCAATCCCGTGTACCTCAAACTCACCATGACAATGTGCATTGTCAGCTTTCTTCAATTTGTTTTGAGTAAAACTTTCTACTTCAATGTGATGTGCTACATTTGAGGGTCTAAAATTAATGATGGGAGCTCAGAAAATACATATAAAATGACTTAAACATGCAGGTTTCCAATCTGTTCAGAGCCTTTGGGGACGTCAACCACTCCAAGGAAGTTACCGGGCTACTGTCATGAGGAATCAAAGGATAAGTTCCAGACTGGGGACAGGATGAGCAGTTTGTGGGAGAGGCAGGAAAAGGATGTTGTTCTCTATGTGTTAAGAGTTCTATGGTAGGCTGAATTCAGCATAAATATTACTACCTCATAGACATTTTCCTTGAATCCCCAGTCCAGATTAGTTCTCCAATTATATACTCTCTTAGCAAGCTGCACCTCCTCTTTATAGGGCTGACTTACATAATTCATAAATCAATTTTTTATTTGTTTTCTGTGTCACCACTAGATTTGATGACAAGCTCCCTGCTTGCAGTGCTTGTGCATTTCCCCAGTACCCAAGAAGAGAGCTTTGTCCTTGTTAAAGGAGAAGAGAAAGGGACAAAAGCAGGGATGTTGATTCATAGAGATGATGATATAGGAAAGTGGATAAAGACCACGTTCCAAGATGCCCAGGGATGTCAGTAGTAACACAGTGATTTTGAGTTGATTCTTTGCTTTGGGTTGGTATCAATAGTCCATATCCTATCAAAAGTCTGTAACCTGTGCTTTCATTTTATCTCCAGCAGAACTTCTCACAGCATCTAGCTGATAGATAATTTTGATTAAATTACTATTCTTCAATCCCTATTATTGGTTGTAACATCATTACTGAACATGCTAGAATCCGTTTAATACACAGTATGAGATGATGCCCGGCTCTGGTTATTTGAGGATTTGCTGCCATTTCTTTCTCGGATCCAAGTCCAACTCTCAGGTTCAGAACAAAAGTACATTCCTTTCCATTAATAGAAATTGAAGCTGGGATATATACTAGACCTGTTTATTTGTCCTTAAACATTGGTTCTTGGTATTACCCTCCTACAAACTATTCTCTCTTCTCTGATCTAATATGTGGTCCTCCAATCAATACATACCCTCTATTCATCTCTTTCAGCTACTCTTCTTCAGTACTCTCAACTCCATCATGTTCCTAAACAAGTTGTTTTTCACTCTTTTCATGATTTATTCACACACTTTCCTGACTATTCCTCTCCCTCCTTACCTCTTCCCTGTCTATCTCTGCTGCTTTTTATAAAACTAGTATCTCCAAACTTCGCATTTTCCCCAGGCATATAAATGCTCAGCTACAAAGGTCATGTTAACTCAGGGGAGACAGGCATTTAAATGATCAAGTGAAGAGCCAGATACAGGAAGCTGAGCACACATGAAATGAACAGATCAGAGGCCATGTAAACAAAAATGAAAACAATAAGGATGAGCCTACGAAGTCAAGGAGTCAATTGTCCATGAAACAGTCAACAGCAGGAGAGCTGCAGAGAAAGATGACTGGTAAAAAGTCCTATTAAATTAGTCAAGAGGATGTGTCCAGAGACTGAGAGAAGGGTTGGGGCGGGGGGGCAGTCAGAAAGCAATGAAAGTTCAAGTTCACCACAAGAAGAGTCTCTGGCGCTGAAGCCTCTTTTGCCTCAGTCTTGGGTGCCTACTGGTCTCCTTGTTCCCAGTCAGAGATAGCTTTGGATGAACCTGTCCTGAAGATAGCAAGCTGGCATGCCAATGCCCTTTAGGAACAGATCCAGTGCTCCTGAGAGTGAAAGAAGGAACACTCCATGACATTAAATACCTGATTTAATCAGGTATTTTCCTACTTTGCTAAATTCAGCTGCCTCCTTAAGAAATGGAGAGAGGGGTTATGATTTCGAATATGACTGCATTAGAAAAACCAGCATATTTTTAATCTCCCTTCAGAAAGAAACCATTCCCCCCAAACCCTTGTCCAAATCAAGCTGTGATATCACTAAAGAATGTTGTCCTGCTGAGAGAGCTCCCACCTCCAAGGCCCTAATTCTATTTACCTCTTATTATTTCTTCAAAACCACCGTGGTGATATTGTAAAGGTGTTATGAAAATATCAAGTGAACTTAACTCAGTATCATTTTTCTAAAAGTACTCTGATAATTTTTAAAGCTGTAGTTTTTTTTCCCCCACCCTACACTATTTCCCTTCTATTTCTCACGTAAGGACTTTTTAATCAAATTTTTGATGAGTTTATTGTTTTAAACCACTTGTACTGTGAAACATAACATATTATTTAAAAAGTGCCCCAAAATTGTACAGCTCAATGAGGCATCACTAAGCAACTGGACAAACACCATCCAGGTAAAGAAACAGTGCTGATGATACCCCAAAGCCCACCTCCCTCTCTGTAACACTTCTTCTTTAACACTATTACTCCCTCACTCTTCCTTGAAAAAAAGTTTGCTAACTCCTACTAAATAATACTCCATCATTTGATTCCCAAGATTATTTATCTGTACTATTATTGACAAAAGATGCATGCTGTTTTTATGTTGAGGCTATTATGAATACAGTTGTAAAAGGATTCTTATACCTGTCCCATGGGGTACATGTTATTATTAGGTGTAGACTCAGATGAGTGTCTATAACTTTAGTGAATAATACCAAAAAGGTTTTCTAAGTGGTTGGGCCAATTAACACTTCCATCAGCAGTGTGTAAGAGAACTCAGTGTTCTTCTTCATCTCCAGTGAATTTTATTTAACTAATCTGGTGCATGTGTAGGGGCATCTAATATGGGTTTTAATATTAATTTTGTATTTTTATTGGTTATTGGGATATCTTCTTTTATGAAGTGCCCATTCCCGATCTGGCCCAATTTTTATTATTCTCTCTCTTCCTTACTGAATTGTAGATTTTATATATTCTGGATTCACACCCTTCAACAGTTATTTACTTTGTAAATACCTTCCATTTGATGGCTTACCTTTTAATTTTCTTAAGAGAAGTTCTTAATGTTAATGTGGTTGCACTTATCTTTTTCTTTCTGAAACACCCTTTCTATAGACTATAAAAATTTTTCCTCTGCCCCAAAATCATGACAGCACATGACAATATTCTCTAACTTCTCGAAGCTCTATTCTTTAAACTTAAATATTTAAAACCAAAATCCTCTTGACACAATTTTTGCATACAGTGTGAGGTAGAGATCAAGGTTCATTTAGAAAGATGTACATCTAACTGTCCTAGTGATTATTTATTCAGATTATCCTTCCCCCCATCTCTGTTGTGCTAACTTGAATATAAATCAAACATTCATATACATAAGTATTTGCCAGTAAACAGGCAGAATCTACTAAAGCTAAATGTATTCATATATTATGATCTAGTAATTACACTCCTAGGTATATAACCAAGAGAGGAGCATATATATTTATAAAAGTCATGTATAAAAACATTTCAAAACAGCACTGCTTCTAATAGGCCAAAACTAGAAACAAGCTAAGTAATCGCCAACAGTCGAATGAATAAATACATCGTATGAATTTACTCAGCATAAATATCCATACAATGAAAATACTAAACAGCAATAAAAATGATGAACTACAGTTACATATTTCAGGAACAAATCTTGTGAATATAATGTGGAGTCAAAAGAAAAAATATATACTGTATGATTCCTTTATCTAAGCTATAAAAATAAGCAAAATTAATCTGTTAAAATTTTTAAAAAGCTACCATTGGGGGCGCCTGGGTGGCTCAGTCATTAAGCGTCTGCCTTCGGCTCAGGTCATGATCCCAGGGTCCTGGGATCGAGCCCCGCATCGGGCTCCCTGCTCAGTGGGAAGCCTGCTTCTCCCTCTCCCACTCCCCCTGCTTGTGTTCCCTCTCTAGCTGTCTCTCTCTCTGTCAAATAAATAAATAAAAAATCTTTAAAAAAAAAAAAAAAAGCTACCATTGGGAGAATATAGTAGATAGTGATGAATGGGAAGATGGCAAGAACTTTGAATTACTGATAATTTTTTTTTTTTTTTTTTACTGCATTGTTTTTACCTGGTTCATTTTATGAATTCATTTATCAGGATGCTTACAACTTGCACAGTATTATTCTGTACCTATGCTATATTTGAGTAAAAAGTTGATGTTAAAAAATCAGTAAGATATAAAAACACATATTTATGTTGATGTGGCATGTATCAGTTTTGAGGAAAACAGGAACACTTTGTGATGCGGATGAAAGAAAACAAGAGTCTTCAGGAGAGAATGCTTCTGCTGTGGCTCTGTCATTAACTAGTCCGCAAACTTAAAAAAGAAGTCCACTGACCTATCTGGATTATTGTTTTCTCATCTGTAGAGTGAAAGGCATTGGCCCCTCAATAGTCACTTCCAGAAAATCTATTCTGAAATTACATTTACCTGGATGACTAGAGCAGAGGTGCACACCTTCTTTATGCCTGTTTCCATGGGGACTCTAATTTTTATTTCTGTTTCTTGTGAATTCCCTGTTGGTCTTACTGTTGGACTATCTCTATGGATTTTTCCCATAATAGCTTTCATCTTGGAATAATCATAAGATAAATAAGAAAGAAAGAAGGAAGAAAAAGAAAGAAAGAAAGAAAGAAAGAAAGAAAGAAAGAAAGAAAGAAAGAAAGAAAGAGAAAAAGCAAAGAAAAGGGAAGAAAGAAAAGAAAGGAAAGGAAAGGAAAGGAAAGAAAGGAAAGAAAGAGAAAGAAAGAAAAAGAAAACAAAAGCACTTCAGTGTTTCTCAGAGGCGTGTGTGACTGGCCATCTGGTCGCATTCACAGCTATCGCAAGATGAGGCTTTCTCGATCTTATTAATTCAGTGTGTGTCTTTCTTTGAGAAGTTAAATGGTCATATTCAATTCTAACTTTCCTGTCAACACTTATGGGAAACATGTGACCCTTTTAAGTTGTAGCACATGCCCATCCCTTCACAGTTTCTTAATGATGGGGCAGGGTTTGGTAAGCTAGAGGATACCTTGCATGCACATCAAAATAAACATTCATACAGCAATCTCCTCTATTCATTACCATGATTTAGAGTCATGCATCCACCCAAACACCAAGATTAATTTCTGTCCTCCTGCCCTTACACCTGCTTTAGAAGTGCAGTAACTTTCTAAATGCGTCATGGCCCTCAATTTCTCACTGATCTAATCCATCTTGTGCATGCTAGCACGTTAATCTTCCCAAAACAAAACTATCAAAACTCTTCAGTGCCTTCTGATTTTTTACTTCATATCAGATGTTTTAAAATTTTAGCAAGCTAAAGAATCACAGGGAGTTAGGTGCTGTTTTAAAAGGCAGATTCCATGCCCCCTACTTGAGATACTGTTAGTCAAGAGAGAGGTCCAGATCTATACCTGTTCTCCTATCCAATTTGGGGAAAGATGGGAAACCCAGAACTGTTTCTGATATTTTTATAGATGCTTCTCTAACCCTTTGTAAGTGGAGAAATGACATGTAAAATTAAACTCTGTGCTTTGGCCAAATATCCTACAACAGTGAATTTGTGTACTGCCAAGAAACCATCTCTCTTAGCAGGTTCCTCTAGATAACTTTAGAACTTTCCCTCAGCTATTGCAATAAAACTTAACCTGACTTGGAAAATAGGGGTAAAAAAAGCTAAAATCAACAAGGATTATGACAGCAGGGCCTGTTTCACAGGCTTCTCAGAGGACAGGATAAGAGACTTTGGACAATTTCCCCAAAAGTCTGATCAAGCAGCAGCTGCATGGAGCTTCTCAGTAACCCCTTCAGAATAAACAGTCTTTCCAGAAGAATGAAGAATTGATTTGACATTATTGGAAGAGTAAGAAACCCTCAGAATTCTACAGTAGCCATCACTGTAGCTCTTGGAATAATGGAATAATGAATGGGAGCCCCACTAGAGATCAGCAAGGAGACGTTTGGAAAAGACTGTTCTGTTGTTTGGAGACGTCCATTCCCTCATCCCTCCATGCAAGGAGATCACCCATGATGGAATACACACATCATCATTTCACATGGAACAGGAAAGGGATAGAGGGGGGAAAGAGTACTTTACTATAAGCCCAATGAGAAGGGAGAACTAGATTTCCCATAAAAAAAAAAATGTGGTGGAAATGGAAATAATCAAGATACATCAGATTATTCTGTCTATCCCAACCATTCCCATTTCCTCTCCCCCAGCCACTTAATACTTTTCTTCTGCAACCAAGCAATGATTTGTTCTTGTTCTGCATATGCTTTCTATTTCATTCCTCCATATATTTACATGGGCTCTTCTGTTTGCAATTCCAAAGGGAGTGCCCACTCATCCTTCAGAGCCCAGCTCAAGCTCCATTCCCAATCCAGCCCTCTCAGACCTACTAGAAATAACTGATCATTTTATTCCATTACCCTCCGCTAGCATCTTAACCATTTAGGAACTTTTGTTGTGCTACACGTATTACTATGCTAGGGTCACTTGTTTCCCCCACCAGACTAACTCTTGAGGATAGTGTCTTTATCATCTGCATAGCCCTCACATATGAAAAGACAGTGTGATCTATTTGTTGAATTAAGTAAGAGTGAAGTAATTGAGAGAGGTAGCAAGTGCATTATAAAACATCCAAACAGTAGCCAGGTGCTCAGTTCTAGCTAAAAGAGTAATCTTGATGGAGAAACATAAATACTGCATCCTCTACAATGGCTAAGACAGGGAACATATAGGTGGATTTCAAAAACTGACTGTACAATTAATGGATTATTACACAAAATGATATTGTGAGTTCACTTAAATTGGCCAGAGAATAAAAAAGATAAATTCAGAGCATCAATCAATGTGACTATTTTGACTCATTGTGCCACTAAAATAAAAGATACATTTAGTCAAAAAGGATAAAGTGTTAAAGCTTTCGTCTTAAGATAATAATAGCTAATGTATATTGATTACTTAAAATAGACTGAACACCATGCTAAATATTTCACATGCTTTATCTCATTTAATATAATAAGCTGATGGTGTAGGTACTGTTACTATCTTCATTTGGGGGAAACTGAGGCTTAGCATGGTTGCATAATTCACACAAGATCATGCAGTTGAAGAAAGCACTATTGGCATTTGCAACCAAGAAATGTGATTAAAAACTGTACCCAAAATAATTGCATCATGCAGCATATCACAGGACGAGGTTATTATGAAGGTAATGCCCAACGTAAATTATGAAATTTTTTTCACATCAAATTTTTATTATTACACTGCTCTTTGAAAACTCTAAGTTCGAATGAAATTCTTTTTTTCAGATGTTTTTGCTCATTAAACATTAATTTTGTGGCATTTTTTCAAGTATTTATTTGTGTTTAAAGGCCAGATGACAGAGGACACTGTTCAATGGCCAATTTTAAGAGTTATCTCTGTTGGAACTGATATTCTAATAACAAAATCCCCTTCATCTTGTATGGCAAAACCCATAAAAAAAGCCCTTCTGGCTGGTACATTATGACCACGTCTACAGAACCAAAATAACATGTCTCTGTACATACCCTCCCAAAGAAAACAGATAAGAATATGGAGTTCCTCCAAGCCCTTGGGCTCCAATAGATTTTCTCAAGCTAAAGGAAATGGAAAAATGTGACAGAAAAAAAATGGGCTATGCCATTGTTTGTGGCATTTACCAAGTAAGAGCCCCAAGTCAGAGACTGTAAATGGGCTGACTCCTGTTAATATGAACACTCATCTAACAGTGCCAAAACCCACAGACTTGAATTCCCATAAATGCACTTCCTCAGTTTGGGCAACCTGATCACCCCATTCCTTCCTACATTTTCATGAAGAAATCTAGTTTATATTCACTGACTGAATTGAAAACAAATTCACTTAATCTCACTCTAAATGACTAGGAAATTTCATAGTATCATATTACTAGTCAACTTTCATTAATCTTTATCAGCGAACTTAACACTGAAGCTAAAATCTTATGTTGGCAACATTAATAAAAATGACTAATAAATAAAATTAAAGAAAAATATTTCATCAACCTGCTCTATCCTACACAGAATTTTAGATTTAAAATCATTTTGTAAGTAATTATTTGGTAGTGTTCTGTTGACAGTTATGGTGAAGTTTTGTTTGTTCTGGTAACATGTTCATTTTGATAAAGTTTCAAACTTGGAGAAAAAGTATAAGTATAATACAAGTACATAAAATCTTTTTACAATGACACCAACTGTTTGCATTCTACCCCATTTACTTTTTCATTTTGTTAAATGCAAGTGGAACATCTTAAGTCTTTACTTTTAATAAAGATGATCCTTGTTCCTTGAACCCTCTTTTCAAGTATATATCTGGTTAAGTACATTGACTACTTCGGTATATCTAAATCCTACACATGTGAAATCCCCTAAACAAGCCCTCTCCCCTCAGTCACTCATCTATAATCACACGTGGCATCTGATCGTCCTCTCTTACATAAGCTAACCACCTCACACTCACTTCCAAAACAGAACACAATCTCTCTTTCCATTTCCCAATCTAAACCCCAACTGCCTCCCTTTATCTTGATTAGTAGCATCAGTGATTAAAACAGTCAACCCAACTTATAACCATTGATTATGTGATCCCTGACAACTCCGTGTCTCTCATATTCCACATCTTTCTGAGAATCTAAACTCCTTCCCCTTATATTTACAATTTTCTCTCCATCACCACTTTCACTCTCAGATAATCAACTCTCTCTGTATCTCACTGGGACTTGAAATAGTCTCCTATGCATTCCCTTTACATATCATCTCCCTCACCTAAAATTCATCCTTAACAATGCTATCACAGTGCTCTCTCTAAAACACCAGAAAATATTTCATAATGTCACTCTCCAGTTTGTCAAGTTTTGATAGCGACTTGTTGCCTAAAAGATTAAATCCAAAGTCCTTAGATTTATAAATAATGTCTTTCAAAATCTGGCTCTTGTCTCCTTTCCAGATTTATGCCTTTATATTCCTCCTCACACCTCGTAAATACTAAGAACTAGATAAATGGAATCATGCACCATTAATTGGTCATAAAATTGCTTTGAAGCACACACAAACTTGGCTTCTGTTAGGATTAAAAAGCCAATCCTTCTCACTTATAATAATTTTCTTCCTGGAAAATTCCAATTTATTATACAAATCAGGGCTCAAATATCACCTCCTCTACCTAGTGTTTCCTGAATTTGCCATCTACCATTATTTCATACCTTTTCCATAAACTCATAATGCCTTATTTATGTTTCTTTGGTTCTTATATTATAATGGTTATTTATTGTATGTCTGTTACTCCATTAAACTGTGAGTTGCTCAATGGCACTCTGTCCTCAAATTCTAGCTTGCTGCTTCCCCATAATAATTGCTCAGGACATACTTTACAAGTACTACTATTGCTATGAAGAACTAACAATTACTGGACCCTTACTATTTTCTAGTAACCACGTGTATTATCTCACTTCACCTCCCTCAAAACTCTCCAGGAATAGACCTTCACATGCTACTAACATCCCCGTTGTACAGGGAAGTCAGTGAAGATGTCATCTTCCTGAACTTATACACACAGCAGAGCTCTGGATGTACTGATCCAGAGCTTGGGTTCCTAAGCCCTCCTCTACCGTGAGTAATACAATTTAGTTCCTGTACTTAAAATGAAGAATTTTCTACCCAAACAGCAATGCCCTTGACATTTCTCTCTCTTTGTGTAATAAAGATCTGTGTTTTAAGGGATGTTTTTCAGATTTCTAAACATTTTTCCAAATAGCTTCATCATCCCTTCAATTTCTTTTTACTTAGCCTGATTTACCCAGTAAAGGCACAACTTTTTTAAAGCTCAGGATTGTTTCCAATGTGAAGAGTTGCTTTTCAGATCTTGGTTATGAATGACTCATTCAGACCTTTAAATTATTCAGCCCAATGCTGCCATTATTACTGCAAATAATGAACTGAATGGCTCTTCAAAACACTCATCCACTCTCTACTGCACCAGGGGAGCAGTTCTTTCCTCAAGAAAAACTCAAGAGGGAAGTCTGCAAAGGGTAAAGGGGTTTTGCTGTTAGCACTAATTTTAAGGTCATTGGCTGCACTTAAACAGAATTCAGAGGAGGAGCTGAATTCAGCAAGACCCATTACTAAATTTGAATATTTATGACATTTGGATATTTATAATCCCGTTATAAATAACTGCTTAATTTAATGCCACCACTAGTAACCCTGCTAAAATCAGTTTGCTTACGTAGACACAAGTCTGTTCGGTTTTTCAACTCTATCATCTCAGACTTTGGATGTCAGATACAAACCTAGGGCCATCTGCATTGAGAGGTCCCATGTCAGAGAACCCAGGTGAATGCACTATAATTTGCATTTTTTTACACTCCTTTTGCTGCTCCAAGACTAGTAAGCTTAAAATGACCACAGTAAGTAGAAGAAACACTATTATTAAATTCAATGCTTCTTCTGACACTTGTTTGGCTGTCTCTTAACAAAATCCTGAGAACCTAGAGGGTTATCTGAAAATGTATCCAGTGCATCTTCAGATGAAAATGTTGTAGGTTCAGATACATTTCTTGCGGTAAACCCTTCTTCACAATCTCTCCCATTTCTCCCAGAAGCTGTGATTTCCTTCTTGAACTCCTTCAGAAATGAAATCCATCTCCTGTGTAATTTGGGCAAACAGGTGAGTCCTCACTAGAGTCCCTTAGAAGCAAAATGAGGTTTACAGAAATTGAAATAACACAAGTTTTTCTTGGAGTGCTTTAAATTGGGCCCTAGGAAGTTAGAGCTGTAAGGGCCTGGAAGACAACCTGACACACACTTTATGGGCAAGCTGAGATCCAGGGAAAAAAAGGGACTTGTGAGTCACAGGGCTTGTTAGGAAGAGAGCTGTGTGCCACGCCTGCCCACTTCACTCTGTGACTATGGGCTGACACCCATCATGTCCCCTGAGCAAGACACAACAGTGAAACAAAGGGGGTAATGTCATCTCCGCCATGCGAAGGCCTTCATAAGAAAAACTGACCCAGATAAAGGGGAAGGCAGTAGATACAAGCTTCCCCTGAGACTTTTTCTTTATCACACTAATTTCTATCATACTTCGGGCTAAGGAAATAATGCTTAATTAAATATGACTTATAATTTCACAATTAACTAAATGTTCCTTTCAGTATGGCAAAGTGCTTTTAGTGCCCACTCTAATATCCTCCTTCCCTGACTTCATTGATCCAAAGTCCATCTGTGAAAATAAAACACACAATAGTAAGACTTCTTTCTCTGGGTGATGGGGTTAAAGGGTAATCTTATTCTCTTGCATATATTTTTTATATTTTCCACGTTTTATGTTATGAGCATCTGTTATTTTCATTCAAAAATAAATTTCATTCAAAAAAATAATATTTATAAAAGAGAAAAGGAACTAATCTTTAAGACATATCTTTAATAGGATCTCATAGTAGTTTCCTATGGGTGAGGAGCAAATTACCACAAATTTAGTGGCTTAAAATAACATAAATTATCATAAATTTATTATCTTAAAGTTTTGGAAGTCCAGATATTCAAAAAGGGTTGGCAGAGCCAGATCACTTCTAGAGGCTCTAAAGGATAATCAATTTATTTGCTATTCTAGCTTCTCCAGTCCACCTGCCTTGCTTGGTTCATGGCCTCTTCCTCCATCTTCAAAACCAGCAGTGGAGCAATTTCAACTCTCACCATCTCATTCTCTCTCTCACCTCTGCTTACATCACCACATCTTCTCTGATTCTTTTCTGCTTTTCTTTTATAAAGACCCTTGTTATTATACTGGAGTCACCTGGGTAATCCAGGCTAACATTCCCATCTCAATATCCTTAACTTGATCATACCTGCAAAGTCCCTTTTGCCATGGAAAGTAATGTATTCACAGGCTCCCAGGATCAGGATGTGGACATCTATGGGGGGGAGGGGCATTCATTCAGCCAGACCTTGTTTCTCAAGCCTTTCTGATGTCTTCCGAACATTCTCAATTTCTCCTACTTCTGTCTTCATTTACTACTCCCTGCCTGATACACACATATATGTGCACACATACACACACACATACACACAGACCCATTGCCTTTTTTTTTTTTAACATCTCTACAGGGTATATTTATGAATATTTTTAATACTATACCAATTAATATTCTTGATCCATTCCCCTCCAGACTTGAAACACTACCAATTTTTTCCCTTTTTGCTTCTCTCTCTTTCTCCCTTCTTTTATTCAATGATCAAATATGAATTGAGCACCTATATGGCCCCAATGTCTACATTCTGAAAATAGAGTGGTGAACAATACAGATAAGGATCCTGCTCAGGGAACTTTCACAGTGGTAGGAAGAGTGGAATAAACCTGCTGACAAGTTTTACATAAACAAAATAATTAGAATTTTTCCTAAATACTAATAGGAAACTAGGCAGGATGTAATGAAAGCATAATAGAGAGATGGATGATAAGATCATCAATGAGGTTCTTTCTGAAGAGGGGAAACTGAGGCTGAGGTCTGAAGTGGGAGGAGAAGAAGGTGAAGTAAAACCAAACCAGACTGAAGCACTATGGATAAAGACTCCTCTGAGTCATTTTCTAGAACATCTACAGTAGAGCCATGAACAAACCAGCATTGTGTAGTAGCATAAGTACTGATCTAGGACTTGGGAGATAAAAAGAAATAATAGAGGTAATAGAGAAATAGTCCTCAGTTTCCTCATCCTTTATATTAAGGAGTAATAAAATAAAATATTCTATGTGTTTGATGAATATGTATACAATTTCACTTTACATAGTTTTAGATGCACTGTCCTTTGGGATATTGAAAGTCAAAGGCATTTGGCACTAATATACTGCTCTATTTAGGTTGTGCATGTGTGTGTGTGTCCAATAAATGTCAATTTGGAAGAGCATTTCATTCCAGGAATCATCAAATAGGCCAATTGACTGAAAAATAATTACAAGATTATTATGGCCATCTAAACCCATGTTATTATCATTTCTAAAATGAGGCTTCTGATTCCTTTGTGCTCCTAATAAAAGTACACGCACAGCTGAAGTTTATTGCTCTGACTCAGATACGCTGTCCACAGGCTGCGTTCATCCTTCCCCCACCTCTCAACACTGGGAAATTGTCTAACACCGCTGACCCCAATACAGTTTGGATTCTATTCAATACCCAAGAAAACATTATAGATCATTCTTATTTGATCATAACAAGGCAGCTCAGCCCTGTTTTATAATGGTCATAAGTAAAAATAAATAACCAATTTTGCCTGAATGAAATAAAATCAATACTTCTCCTTTGCAATATGCTTCTCAGGAAGAAAATCCACAAATTTGTCTCATTTCTAAAGGTCTGGTGGCAAACCACTCGGAGGTATAAGGTTTTTGTGTTTTTTTTTTTCCAAGTCAGCATGAAACAGGCCAAAATACACCATCCAGATTTTGCACGTGCCCAATAAGATCCTAGTGACTCAACTTAAAATAATTTCTACAGATGATTACAACAGATATATGTCCTCGTGCCTGATAGAACACAATCTAATTCTTTTTTGTGACCAAGCATAACATAAAATGAGATTTATCTGTGTGCCCACAATATCTATTAGGTGCGGAGGGGATGGAGATCAGGTGAGCTACCTGCTTATTCAGTAAGACATTATCACTGATAGTGTTCTGACACTTCGATAAATGCAGTTACGGCAGCAAGGCTATAAAAGTCATTCATGGATGTTTTTTCCTTCTTAAAACCCCCAAGTTTATGGTGCCAGTTATCAGGAGAAACTGTGAACTTTTTTTTTATAGGTATTCATCAACTTTTCTCATTCTTTTATGAATTTTTAATTCATTGGACAATGTAAAATATATAAATATAATCGAGCACCTAACTTTTTTTAAAAATTTTTTTTATTATTGTTATGTTAATCACCATACATTACATCATTAGTTTCTGATGTAATGTTCCATGATTCATTGTTTGCATATAACACCCACTGCTCCATGCAGTACGTGCCCTCTTTAATACCCATCACCAGGCTAACCCATCCTCCCACCCCCCTCCCCTCTAGAACCCTCAGTTTGTTTTTCAGAGTCCATCGTCACCTAACTTTGTTAAGGAATAGATAAGAAAGAAGTAGAAGTCATACACTTTTAGAAGTTAAAAGCATAGCTGTTTCACCCAATGATTTGGCAAAAAGAGAAATAAATGCAATTTCAAATATTTTCATGTAGAAAATATTATAATTTGTGTTACAATTTTTGTCAAGCAACTCAAAAAATTGGGGGAAGTTTGCATATTGCAAAGAACCAAATAAAAGGCATCCGAATTGGCAAAGAAGAAGTCAAACTCTCACTGTTTGCAGATGATATTTTATGTGGAAAACCCAAAAGACTCCATCCCAAAACTGCTAGAACTCATATAGGAATTCAGTAAAGTGGCAGGATATAAAATCAATGCACAGAAATCAGTGGCATTCCTATACACCAACAACAAGACAGAAGAAAGAAAAATTAAGGAGTTGATCCCATTTACAATTGCACCCAAAACCATAAGATACCTAGGAATAAATCTAACCAAAGAGGCAAAGGATCTGTACTCAGAAAACTATAAAATACTCATGAAAGAAACTGAGGAAGACACAAAGAAATGGAAAAACGTTCCATGCTCATGGATTGGAAGAACAAATATTGTGAAGATGTCAATGCTACCTAGAGCAATCTACACATTTAAAGCAATCTCTATCAAAATACCATCCACTTTTTTCAAAGAAAGGGAACAAATAATCCTAAAATTTGTATGGAACCAGAAAATACCCCGAATAGCTAGAGGAATGTTGAAAAAGAAAAGCAATGCTGGTGGCATCACAATTCCGGACTTCAAGCTCTATTACAAAGTTGTCATCAAGACAGCATGGTACTGGCACAAAAACAGACACACAGATCAATGGAACACATTAGAGTGCTCAGAAACGGACCCTCAACTCTATGGTCAACTAATCTTTGACAAAGCAGGAAAGAATGTCCAATGGAAAAAAGTCTCTTCAACAAATGGTGTTGGGAAAATTGGACAGCCACATGCAGAAGAATGAAACTGGACCATTTCCTTATACCACACACAAAAATAGACTCAAAATGGTTGAAAGACCTCAATGTGAGACAGGAGTCCATCAAAATCCTAGAGGACAACACAGGCAGCAACCTCTTCGACCTCAGCCACAGCAACTTCTTCCTAGAAACATTGCCAAAGGCAAGGGAATCAAGGGCAAAAATGAACTATTGAGACTTCATCAAGATCAAAAGCTTTTGCACAGCAAAAGAAACAGTCAACAAAACCAAAAGACAACTGACAGAATGGGAGAAGATATTTGCAAATGACATATCAGATAAAGGGCTAGTATCCAAAATCTATAAAGAACTTATTAAACTCAACACCCAAAGAACAAATGATCCAATCAAGAAATGGGCAGAAGACATGAACAGACATTTTTCCAAAGAAGACATCCAAATGGTCAACAGAGACATGAAAAAGTGCTCAACAATTCTCGGCATCAGGGAAATCCAAATCAAAGCCTCAATGAGATACCCCCTCACACCAGTCAGAATGGCTAAAATTAACAAGTCAGGAAACGACAGATGTTGGCGGGGATGCGGAGAAAGGGGAACCCTCCTACACTGTTGGTGGGAATGCAAGCTGGTGCAGCCACTCTGCAAAACAGTATGGAGGTTCCTCAAAAAGTTGAAAATAGAGCTACCATATGACCCAGCAATTGCACTACTGGGTATTTACCCCAAAGATATAAATGTAGGGATCCGAAGGGGTACGGGCACCCTGATGTTTATAGCAGCAATGTCTACAATAGCCTAACTATGGAAAGAGCCCAGATGTCCATCGACAGATGAATGGATAAAGAAGAGGTGGTATACACACACACACACACACACACACACACACACACACACACACACACAACGGAATATTATGCAACCATCAAAAATAATGAAATCTTGCCATTTGCAACGACATGGATAGAACTGGAGAGTGTTATGCTGAGCGAAATAAGTCAATCAGAGAAAGACATGTATCATATAATCTCACTGATAGGAGTAGTTCTTACTCTCAGGAAACAAACTGAGGGTTGCTGGAGTGGTGGGGGGTGGGAGGGATGGGGTGGCTGGGTGATAGACATTGGGGAGGGTATGTGTTATGGTGAGTGCTGTGAATAGTGTAAGACTGTTGAACTACAGACCTGTACCTCTGAAACAAATAATACATTATATGTAAAAAAAAAAAAAAAAAAAAAAGAAGAAGAAGAAGAAGAAGATCATAGGAAGGGAAAAATGAAGGGGGGGGAAGTCAGAGGGGGAGATGAACCATGAGAGACTATGCACTCTGAGAAACAAACTGAGGGTTCTAGAGGGGAGGGGGTGGGAGGATGGGTTAGCCTGGTGATGGGCATTAAAGAGGGCACGTACTACATGGAGCACTGGGTGTTATACGCAAACAATGAATCATGGAACACTACATCAAAAACTAATGATGTAATGTATGGTGATTAACATAACATAATAAAAAAAAAACTAATGATGTAATGTATGGTGATTAACATAACATAATAGAATAAAAATAAATAAATAAAATAAAATACTTGAGACAAAAAAAAAAGATTCCAAAATATGTATAGGATTCCTGGGAGGCCATTTGGTAATACCTTTAAGATGACTGTTCTAGGGGCGCCTGGGTAGCTCAGTCGTTAAGCTCTGCCTTCGGCTCAGGTCATGATCCCAGGGTCCTGGGATCGAGCCCCGCATCGGGCTCCTTGCTCAGTGGGAAGCCTGCTTCTCCCTCTCCCACTCCCCCTGCTTGTGTTCCTGCTCTCACTACCTCTGTCAAATAAATAAATAAAATCTTTAAAAAAAGAAGATGACTGTTCTAGGAATCTATCTTAACGCAATTACTAAAAATGGACTTAACAGTTTACCCAATATGGTTAAGTGTGACATACTTATAAAAGTGAGGGATTGGGGGAAATGTCCAGCCACAGAGGGACAGGTTAAGTAATAGACAAACTATGGTGTGTCCAGGGGAAAGAATACCTAAACAGCAACTGAAAATGAAGCGGTTTTGTTAAAAATAAAAAAATGTGGAAAGCTGTTCACAATAAATTAAGTAAAAAACAAGGACAAAATAAATTAAGTAAAATTAAGAAAAAATAAAAGGGCACTAAAAGCAAAAAAAAAAAAGAAAACAAATAAAAAGGCATATGGCAATAAAATACATTACTTACTTTGCCAGGGCTTTGGGTTTGTTTGTTTCATTTTGTTTTTGTTTTTTATTTGACGACTGAATATTATGGGAATAAATGTACAAAGGCAAAAACTTTTTTTTTTTTTTTTTCCAAATGCATTGCAAGGTCATGGACTAGAGTTTATCTTTAAGAGTTGAGGATGTACCTCCAGTCTGATTAGTCCTTGGAAAACAGCAAAGCCACCTACCTCCTAATGCTACCGCCTGGAAATCATTCAGTCCACTGTTCAGAAATACCATCAGCATTTGAGTATCAGTTGAGTGGCATTAAACAAAAATAGAAATAGTACAATACCCATGATACATTTGAAACCTTGTTTTCTTCAGGGCTAAACACAAGTACAGTTATTTTTAAGAATACCTTTGCATGTATAATTATAGTAAGATATGTACAACGAAGTCTGAGTCTAAACTCTGAACTGAAGCCTGAGCATTCTGCCATCAAGAGGAAGACCCCCTTCCCATGTTCCATATGGGTCCCTAGGTCTCATGGGCATCAATGTTACCTCCTTGGGAGGCTGATGTTGCCCTCACCCTCTTATGTATCCATTTATCAAAAATCATACCAGTCTTGGGGTAGAGTAGAATATAAGACTACCTCAGTCCCAACTTTGGGGAAAGGGAATATTGGAAGGAAGCACAGAGTACCCTTCCCTCAGTTACGGAAAGAGGACTGAATAGGAAGTTGAAACCCTGGGCTCTCTCCTTAACTATAGGCTAATGCATTCATCTCTCTTTCCTTCAATTTCTTTAGAGATAACAGAAAGAGGTTAACTTAGCTACTCTCCAAGATTCCTTTCAGAATCCTTATGAATTCCCAATTTCAATGCTCCTGACTAAGAAGCGGTCTCCTTCTTCCTTTCACCATGTGGTTCATTTCATATAAGTGACCTGGAGCCCCAAAACCCTTCCATGCTTGCCAGTGCAGCGTGCGTAGCTGACCCCCATTTTACACTGCCTATGTCTCTATAGCTGACTGCTCTGACTATGGGCAAGTCAGCCTCCGAGCAATTCATCTTATCTCTGCAAGCTGGCCACAACAATTCAGTGGTTAAGACCACTGGGGTAACCCGACCGTGAAATGGCCACTCTCTATCTAGCTCCACATCAGCATAACCAGCCTTTTGTTGTCTGATGCTGCTGAGCTTAATTCCTCCAGTATTTAGATCAAAACCTTAACATCCTTAGACTTATTTCAGGGAAGATGATGGAGAGGTTACCCAGCCATTTTCTCTCAGACAGGTAGGCAGAGAAGGGCATCACCAAAGTCCAAGAGATGGGCCATCCTGAGGGAGGACCACTTTGCACACTGTTCCACCCATGCAGAAGCAGGTACAAACCTCTCCAAGAAAAGCCAAGGCAACAGAGGAAATGCAAAGACTACAAGTTTGTGAAATAAAAAACAATCAGGAAAGATGGAGGAAAAATGCAATTAAAAGTTCAATACTTCAATGTTCATAGTACATTTCTACTTAATAAAAGGCCACATTTGTCTTGGGAATGGTGAGGGGTCAAATTAATATCACTGGCTCAAAGGTCAGAATCAAGAAACAATTCATGTTTATTCTAACACCGTGGTACATTTTTATGGAGCTATAAAGTTTTAAATGTCCTTTTGTAATAAGTGACCCCTAATAATGGAGATAGTTTTTCTTATGACATCAGTTGTCAGGATTGCTGACCTATCCATTCTGGATAATACTGGGCTATGGACCATAATTTCAGAATCGTTGTCATAAGTAAGTTTGACTTTTGGCAGCAAAAGAACAACTCTTAGGTTGAATATTACCTGAAAAAGCCTATCTCACTTTGCAGAAGTCACTGACTACGCTTCCCTCCTATGTTACCCTATTGAACGTCACTTGCTTCCTACCAGAGTGTATAGCCATCCAAAATAGTGATATTAACTGTTGCCTAACTTCTTCATTGGCTACACTTTTACAGGTATAAGCTCATGTGAATATTACAATAACTCTACTCTCAAGAAAACTGAACACATCTCAAGCTTACAGAACTGCCAAAGGATGGCACTGGAATCCTGATTCCAAGCTGGTACCTTTTCCACTGCACACAGAAGTACAACTCAAACAACTCACAGAGCTGCTTTGGGCAATCAGATTAATTCAATAGTAGCATTGGGAAAACAAAGTCAGGAATCCTACGAAAATGGACCACAGAGGATACTCCCAGGGTAAGAGCTCCAACTCCACGTGTTAGGTGAGATGAGCACAATGAGATGGGACTCAGCACAGAGTTTCTTGTATCAAACCCTATTTCACAAGTCTTTTCTGACCCATGAAGTGAAGATTTACATTGGCCCTTTATGTGATTTTCACTGTGTATGGAGCATCCAGCTTTAGAGAATGACTGAATACCCTTTTCTCCTCTCAATTACTTTCCCCCCAGATGATGACTATGGACCACTGACACTTCACTTCTTTGTAGTAAGATATCAACAAAACATGTCTGTGACTTAGAATTTAGTATTTAGTCAAATCCATGTATCACTCTTTAAAATAAATTTTTAAAAAATCTTTCTTCTCTACAAGCATTATATGAATGGGTGTCAAAGAAATGAGCAGTGGTTGGGTTAGCTCCCCATTTCTGAAATAAGCTGCTTAAAATGAAGTATGCACATAGCCTGTATGAGACCTCTGAGAGTTGTGTCGTGGAATCTGGCTACACCTTGAAACTGGTTGCCTGAATCCTCAGCACCATTCATTTCAAGGAAACAGAATGACAGGCAAATGGGGCTGACCAAAATCAATTGCTGTGCACATTCAGTGAAGCTCACATTTAAAAAAAGAAAGAAAAGGAAAAGAAAAAAACAAAAACATCTATTCTCACCAAATGAAACCAAACTCATCTGAATGGAAGCATGTCCCTCCATAATTTTGTAAGTGTGAATACAATTTAAAATATAGCCAAGGTTTTCAGTGAACATACTTAACAGGAAAGTGAACTTTGGTGATGGAAGCATCCTGTTTTATTTGCATGACTGTTCTGTGGATTTTGAGAGATGGATTTGTATTTTTCATTTCTAGGTATCAGAAATAATACTAAGAGGTGTGCACTGCCACAGTGGATGTTCAATATGATGTGGGTCATGCAGGTCATACTTCTAAATGCTTCAGACTTCTGGAGGATTCACCCATGCTTCATGTATCATTTGTTTCCCTGGTTTAGCTAGCCTTTTTGTCAAGAATTTCAACAATGTTATCATGATATGATGAATCATTGCTACAGGAATAATTTTCCCCTTAACTCACACATGTAGCTTTTTCTAAGGCTGTGTCCACATAAAGCACAAAGGGCTCGTTGAGAGGTTCATATACGTCCATCAAAAATTGCTTTTTTAATTCATGAGGCAAATATCTTGAGTGACTGCTTTGGAATGGATTTGACTTCCTTTTCTTTCTTTTTTTTTTTTTTTTGGCTTTGTGAAAATGTTGCCTTAGTTTTAACAAGGATTTGCTACAAATCCTAGAAAATGGACTTGTCAACTGACAAAGGCCTTTACACTATCTATGGTCTACTTTTGAGGACTAGAGCATTCAATTTGGTGAAATTGTGCAGATAACTGGATTTTAAGCTTTGATATCTAGGCTCTTGAGTTCTGCAGAAATGCACCATGGAATTTCATTAAAGAGATATTTAAATTTTAATTAAAATATATTTGAATATCTTTAAATGGTATCAATAACATTTACTCACCATTCCTATTTTGTTTTTATGAAAAGGTTATCCTTCCACCTATCACCTATTCTTATACAACCCTTTTTCCTTTCCTGGAAGAATAATATTCAAAACTTTAGGCTCTAAACCAGGAACAAAATCTCCAAAGCCTTCTAAGGGCTAGCCAGACAGTGCACATGTCTGAAATGAGAAAGACATGGATGCCTCTTATATACACGGGGGAGGGGAGGGATGGGTGGAGGAAGCAGGTAGCATTCAACCCCACCCACTATTGGTGTGCTTACTTCAGGCCTGAATTGTTCACTCCCATCTTGGGAAGTGAGAATAATTTTGTTGTGTTTATACCTCATGTAGAAGAAAACATTTCCACGTACTTTGAAGTTTAGACCAACATGCTAAGGTTGTAGGAGGAGGTGTTGAAGAAACTAGCTTGGAAAAGAAGTGGTCTCAACTAAAATGCTGATGACTGAATGGGGGTTTTCTAAAAAGGTGAGCTCCTGATTGTCTCAGCTCACTAATCTTGATGGAAATGCTATAGTGAGTTTCAAGACTAGGGCATAAGGATGGTGTTCTAACTGGTGAACAGTATGGGTAATTCCAGCATCATTAATATACAGTCCTGTGATTTCTCACTCACCATTCATTGACCCAGCCATTCAACAAAGGCATTAAGCATTTTTTGTGTGCTAAATTCTATGTTACATGTTGAGAACACAAAAAAACTCTGAGCCAAGAGGAACTCAAAAGAGAAGAGGTTGTTTCTACTTGGGAACTAAACAAACAAAGACAGAGTTTAAATGGAAGAGATAAGATGTGATGCTCCAAGAAGGACCTAGTGTTATCCAGTTGGCCAAAGCTAAGGGAAGGGAAAACTTGTTTTTGTCACAGAGAGTATTGGAAGAGAAAGCAAGGAGGCAGGAAACAAGGTGGCATGATGATATCAGACATAAGGAGTGAAGATGGCTGGATGGAGGGGAGTTTGTGAGGGGTAGGTGTGAAGGAGGAGTGAGAAGTACCATTAGAGAGGTCAGAGATCAGTTCCCAGGACTCCATGTTAGATGATAGACCTTGTCCTGTAGGCAGGAAGATGCCTTAAGATCTTAAAGTGTTTTGAGCAAAAGGAAAGTGAGCAGCAGGGTTTGTTCTAAAAAAAATATTTCTACCTTATTTTACATGTGTGGAATCTGAGGTTCAGAATTTTGGCAATTTGTCAACAGCAACACATTTATTCATCAGAAATGGCACTCAAGACCAAGATGCAAACACTAGTAGTCTGACTCCAAACTCAGTGCTCTATCATAAGATAAAACCTTTACTAAACAGTACCATAGCACCCTACTTTGAACATCCACAAGCGCTCACAGATGCCTCTGAAAACCATAACAATAAAAAAGGGAAACAAAATCCATATGCAGAGTTTTAAAATGTCATTTAGTTTGGATGACATGGATGTAATTACGTTTAATTTTCCACCTTCATCCTGCTAACATGTGCAAAGCCAAGAGCCTCTCACTTTGGCCCATCTGAACATTTTCAGTGGAGAGCATCTGTGCCTACCAGACATAGCCAGGGCCTGTGCTGGAAGTCCCACAGTACCCTGCCAAAGGTCACACATGAGCTATCACTGCGATAGTCGGAGCTAGGAGAAAGTCTGTTCTCAGAGATTTTCCTACCCAATGAGCAAATCCAACTGCTTTAGTCAAACCATAAAAAAAAAAAAATATGATCATGCAAAACAGGGTAGTCAGAAAGAAAATGATCTTACTACATATTGCCTAAGCATTTCAAGGTCCCTCCCCCCCACATTGTATTTTAGTGGTACAAAGGGCAAAGGCCTTTGCATTGAGGGGCTGTTCATCAGGGTTCTCACAGGTTGATCAGAAAGGAAATTACACCCATGCTTCCACTTCTCTCCATTCTCCAGCCTATTTCAATGTCTGACTCGCAGTGATCCACACTGACAGGACACCTGCGTTTTTCAGGTCAGCCAATCACATCATTATATTCGTTTCTCCCTGGATGGTCTCAGGTTTTCTAGTTCATGGCCTGGCCATTTAAGAGAAGAAGAGTGGATGGCTGGTGTTCCCAGAGTTTTGTCTATTTCCTCTGGTTATGAAGATAAAACAAAATGCCGCCACATTTTCCAGCCTTTGGGAGATCATCCCTCCTTTAACATCCAGTTAAAAATCGTTTGATCCCTGACACTGATTCGCTGCAGGCAGCTCTATCTCCAGTTTCTAGTAATGAGTCTGAGCAGGTAAACTACCATTTAAGGTGGTTATCTGTCTCTGGTCTCTTATCTGCCTTCCTTGTCAGTCCACACTTGCACCCCTGGCTCCACATTGCTTTGGCTTTCCTTTTTCCACCTCATTCCACCCAGAATAGCAAACACCAGGCTGAAAATTTGGCAAAACTTTCTAAAAACTTAGGGATAGGATAAGGAAAAAGAAACAAAGTGGGTGTTCATGGAGAATTTTCCTGGAGTCCTCTACACATAGTTCTATCTGCCAAAGGCTTCCTTCTGCCCTTCTTCCTTAGCCGCCTGTCTACACATTGATATATTTCATCCCTGTGATTTTTGTGGTGGGAATGGTGGTGGGATAATCTTACCTTCAACAGATGGAAGATGTTTAGCCATCTCCCCAGCTACTCAGAAAACAGGCCTCCAAGCTCTTTTGAACCCAACAAGGAGTGAAGCCTTCCTTTCCCTACCGTACTTTCTTCAGCCTGCTTCAAGTTCATCCAGTAGTTGGTCCCATGGAGACATCACTCTGCTCCAATGATAAGGGCTGTTTTTATAATCATGAAGTGCATATTCGTATCTCATTTTCTAGACCATCTCCATTCCAAGGAACCTATACAAAATCAAAACACCCATCAGAAGGAATGCTTCCAAAGAAACCCAGAGATGAATAGAGAAACCGGAAGAAACAGGTTTCTTGTTTTTGAGACATTACTTTGTTCACAACTTGTTTCCAGGAATACACTATTCTGGACTCATATTCTTTGGGGTTTCACCAGTTCAGCCCCTCTCCTGCTCTGATTCTTCAATTCATGTCCAGTGTAATGGGGCACATTACATTCAGTTGCCATTATTTCACAACAATGATATCATGATTTTGCAGATAGCAATATTTAGTGTGCTCGTCTATCTAAGAATATTCCAACAGTTACATTATATACATTTTCAGGATTTTCATACAAAGGACATACTGAATGATTTTAGCGGACTATCCCATAAATCATCCAGCAATATGAAATAAGTATCAGGACAAGTATCGGGACATTGTTAACCACTGGCATTGCAACAAGTCAGACTCAAAGATAAATAAGGTATTATCTCAGCTGCCTTCACTAGCAAGGAAAGTGGAGAAGAGAACACAAATACCAATAGAGGTGAAAACGAAGCTCAGTGGAAACAAAGGGAATGAGAACATACTCGAGGAATGAATAAGGCTTAACACTGGAGATGACTGGGCGTGAAACCGGAGCAGGATTTGGACAGGTAGAGCTGATGAACAAAGGCCTGCAGTGGGTAAATAGGGTTGAGAGAGAGAAATTTTGCAGGGAAGGAGAACAAAGGAAGCAAACGTTGATCAATTTCTACGGCTCAGGATTTTGGTGCCAGGGTGGTGATGGACATATCCCCTTCTCTGGGGCTGCAAATTTAGGGAAACATTTCCTGTCTTTTCCTCGGCAGATGCATACCAGTTCTCAGGGGAGGCCCTTTTCAGAATAGGGAGAGCCAACTGCTCTCATTGTAAAAAATGCAGTCTTTCAAGTACCAATAGCCAGCATTTGAGATTAACTGAGAAACAAATGCTGTGTTCGCTCCAAACAAAAGAGGTGTCCTGTGTCATAGCGCCTGGAATTGCCACTCTGAAAAAAATGAGGTATTTTACAAAACATGTGCCTACAATGTAATAAAAAAAAAACCGAGACCAACAATCATCCCAGTGTTCACTGAGCCTCTCCAGATCCTCATTAGTTTTCTCAGGGGTGGGAAGTAGCCCAGACAGATGTCCTGGGCCATGTGACTGGGTGAAGACGAATAGCCAGGATGCAGCTGTGTAGACAGCTGTCTAAGCCGATTAAAAAATAGATCTATCCATTCCCCTTGGTACTTTCAAAGACTCTGGGATTATCACAATTTATACACCAGTCCAAATATGTCTCCTGCATAATAATACAACTTAGCTCTTCCCTGGCAAGGCAATTTTTCAAAGCTCACTGCAAATACAGCTTCAATTTTACCATCTTTAGAAAGGTAAGTAGGAGTTCTAGCTATGCAGATCTACAGATGGATTGGAACATCGCCCTTAATTGATTGATTAATTAATAACCTCTCTGAACAACATCTTAGGATGTATGATCCATGATTTCATGACTTCAGTCAAGGCGATGCAGCCCCAGAGACCTAGAAACATATCGTTCATCCTATGCTATAATTCTGCACAACAGAAGGAATGAGGCAGCTTCAAATTCTGGGTCTGATATTTTTATCTGTGATCCCACAATCTCAATCCTAAATATTAACCCAAGAGACACAAAAGCAAAACAGCCCAGTTGTCCATTAACAGGAGAATGGAGAAACTGTTAGATGTTCAGGCAATGGAATCCTAGTCAGTAATGAAAATGAACAATGTACTGTTTCTACAGACTTCAGATGAGTTCACTAAGGTTGAGGTATGAAAAGATACTTGCTGCATTGCAGTTAGGTCAGTCTGCATTGCCTGTGCAGGCCTGCCTGTCACTTTATCTGTTCATCACATTGCAGGAGAAAAGGGGACTCAGACCTTTCCGACAACGACCATGGAAAGAGGACTCTGCCGGGGTCCTTTGCAAAACTTTTTGTTGCTATTTTCACTTCCCTAAATGTAATCTTTTTTCCACAAATTTTTGTGACATGTAGAAAGGCAGTTAAAAAAAAAAATGTACCCGATAACAATTTTATTGATTTAAATATTTGTAAATTATTTGGGGTTCTCCATGTATATAACCAATCACCTGAGAAAATTATAATTTGGTTCATCTTTTCTAAATAACAAAAACGAATGCAGTCTATATTTGGAAGATTCTCATCCAAAATGACTGAAATAAAAGAGAACCAAGAAACCTGACCTTTCCAAAGCAAAACAAAAACATCTCCTTATAAAGCCGATACTCTAAAAAATGGCAATTTACAAAGGTAAACAACAAAGTAACTTGGTGTTGAAAATAAACTGCAAAACCTTAATATTATATTTAAATATAACATAAAACAGAAAAAATATGTTTAATTAATGAACTCAGAAGGCATAAAGCATTATTAATCTAAGTGGAGAAATCAAAGATAAGGAATCTAGCCACACTTTTTATTATTTATTATAAGTATTATGAAGTGGTAGAATAACCAGAGCTTTAAACTAAAAAAAATAAAAAGAGTCTGGACTCTCTTTCCAGCTTTGCCACTAACTAGTCTTTGCCTTTAGGGAACTTATTTCTCTGGGATACTGACCAGATAACACCTGTAATCCATCTCTACTAAAAAGTTTTATTTATTGATAAATACTCAGAAGTTATTTTAGTTAAAAGTGTTTTCATTTGATTCCAATAGCTAAATTGGCTATAATTCCTGTGATTAAAAAAATAATAATGCCCTGTACTGTCTTTCAGAATGCCTTTGCAACCATGACCTTTTTACTCCTGACCATCACCCTGTATAATAAGTATGAAACCTCAAGTTGAGAAGTGATTTATCAAAGGCCCCCAATAATATATTTTCAGAACATAAATACTTAAGTCCTATTAAGTAAAACCTAAGGATTTTAGGTCACATTTCTCCCCACAACAGTGCTCATTTGAAGAGCAATTAATGGTGAGTGATATTCAGGTTGGTATTTTAAGATGACATCAGTGGCTAAGAAGATACATAAATATGATGTAAGAATGTTTTTATTTGAAGAGCTTACACTTTTCGAGAGTCCTGGGAATGGGAGAACAGTGAATAGCATGAAATCACAGGGTTAGTATGTGGAGGTTTAGGTGTTCTGGGCTACTATGCCATGTGTGAAGAAACAAGATAGGCCCTGGGCTTTGAATGAGTAAAAATGTAAAAATGCACATGGATATACTGTGCTTAAGAAATACTGAGCTGTGCTGTGGTTCAAGGATGAACTTGGCTGGCAGCGTGACAAGAGATTTGGCTTAGAGTAACATCTACCTATGTGGCCAGGAGGCAGAATGTCCATTTGAATAGAAATCTCCTTGATGTTAAGATGTTAAGATTATCCCAACTGCTGGATGCAAAGACAAAGAAAGTATTCTGCCAGATGAAGAGCAACATGCTAGACACTGATGATGGCAGCGTGAGGCCATGGGAGTCCTTCTTGACTTCAAAGTAGGTGGCTCCTTCTGACAAATCAGGGTCAAGTTCTCGGTCCTTGAATAAACCTACTCACTGGAGTCTGAGTCCATGCCTCAGAGTATCCCCACTGACACTCCAAAGTGGGCCCAACATAGTAGAATCTCAAAAGCAACAAACAGTGTCTGTAAAACAAACATGAGGCCAAACACATACTCAATAATCCATTCTGAATTAGTCACTTCTCTACTTCCAGTTCTGGATACATTTTCCTCATTCTCACCCATCTTTCCAACAGGGACTGATAATATTCTTTTGCTCATATTTTCTCCTAGAGTATGAAGTCATTTCAGTAGAAGTCTGATAGGCTGCATGATGGTTCTGAAAAACACCTCCCAAAAATACCCTAATCATTGAACCTACGAATGTTACTTTATACAACAAAAGTGACTTTGCAGATGTGAGTAAATTAAGGATCTTCAGATGAAATTATTTTGGATTATCCAGGCCATAAATGCAACTACAAGTCTCCTTACAAGGACAGGGGAGATTTGACACTGATAAGAAGGAAATATAACCACTGAAGCAAAATGCTATGCCACTTGCTCTATAGATGGAGAAAGGGGCCATGTACCAAGTTACACCAGGATTGCAGCTCTAGAAGCTAGAAAAAGTAAAGAAACCTATTCTCCCCTAGAGCCTCCAGGGGAATACAACTGTTGGCACATTGATTTTAGCTCAAAATAGCTAATTTCGGACTTCTGATCTCCAAAATTGTGAGAGAATAAATGGTGCTCATTTAAATCACCAAGTTTATGGTAATTTGTTTAAAGTAGCAACATGAAAATAATACAAAGTCTACATAACCAAGAAAATTAATCTGGAAGGGAACACAAAATTACATATAACCCTCACAAAATTAAACAGAGAATGCTTTGGATGGCTGATTCTCTGTGGGTCTCAACCTCCATTAGGCTCAGTTCACTTTTTATCCATGTCAGTGATGTAGTCTGAAATGGCCCATTCTGCACATCCACATCCTACATGTATTTCAAGAGACAGTATTTCAGGTTCTCCTCCAATAAGAATATGTCAAGTCTTGGACCCTCCATCCTTGAGGGCAGATACAGTGTTTTGCTTCAGACTGCTGCATATGGGGCTGTTTAATAAATATTTGTTAGGTTACTCAGTGATTGATTAACTGTTCTGAACAAGCATTGAACCAAACCAACCATGACATGGCTAAAGTAAACAAATTGGTCCTTTGTTTTCAGTGAGGAATAAGGCCTTTTTAAACCAGCTTAGGAGCAGACAAAAGAGTAATTAGTGCCAAAAAGAAATGCAGGTATAGAGACCCACATAGTCTTCAAACTCTGTGACGTGGAATTAGAACCTTTGGGGAATAGCCCCTCTTGAATAATTTTGAAGAGATGCTGATTGCAAAGACTAGATACTGAAATCAGTGAAATAACAGTGGCCATTGTGGTTAGAGAGCCATTCAGTTATAGTTCTTCCAGCCAAACCGGTCACGTCTGAAGAGTAAATATGCATGAACAGCAATCTAAATCCATGAGACACTTCTCTGAAGAAGACATACAAATGGCTAACAGACACATGAAAAAATGTACATCATCATTAGCCATCAGGGAAATTCAAACCAAAACCACATTGAGATACCACCTTACACCAGTTAGAATGGCAAAAATGGACAGGGAAAGAAACAACAAATGTTGGAGAGGTTGTGGAGAAAGGGGAACTCTCTTACACTGTTGGTGGGAAGGCAAGCTGGTACAGCCACTTTGGAAAACAGTGTGGAGGTTCCTCAAAAATTTAAAAATAGAGCTACCCTATGACCCAGCAATTGCACTCCTGGGTATTTACCCCAAAGACACAGATGTAGTGAAAAGAAGGGCCATATGCACCCCAATGTTCATAGCAGCAATGTCCACAATAGCCAAACTGTGGAAGGAGCCGAGATGCCCTTCAACAGATGAATGGATAAAGAAGATGTGGTCCATATATACAATGGAATATTACTCAGCCATCAGAAAGGATGAATACCCAACTTTTACATCAACATGGATGGGATTGGAGGAGATTATGCTAAGTGATATAAGTCAAGCAGAGAAAGTCAGTTATCATATGGTTTCACTTATTTGTGGAACATAAGGAATAGCATGGAGGACATTAGGAGAAGGAAGGGAAAAATGAAGGGAGGGAAATTGGAGGGAGAGATGAACCATGAGAGACTATGGACTCTTAGAAACAAATAGGGTTTTAGAGGGGAAGGGAGAGGGGGGATTGGTTAGCCGGGTGATGGGTATTTAGGAGGGCATGTACTGCACGGAGCACTGGGTGTTATATGAAAACAATGGATCGTGGATCACCACATCAAAAACTAATGATGTATTGTATGGTGACTAACATAATAAAATTAAAAAAAAATAAATAAATCCATGCAAGCTTAGGGGAGAAAAAAAGTACAACATGAAGAATTTCAGTTCAAAGAGACCCGTTCTCCTAGAATCCAGAGAAATTACTATGATGAAATGCAAAGAAAAAAAACAACTTATACAATAAGAACTTATACAGTAAGTCATGTTTCTTACTTAATTTCAATCTTTCGTGACTATATGACCATTGCCAGCAGACAAAAATCCAACCTTCAGTTTGACTCCAAGCATGTACTTTTCCATTGTTTATTCAGTTTAGTACTTTTGACCAAGCCCAACTTTGGTGAACTTTCTCTAACATGTAAACTACTTATAATTTTACACAGTGATGCAAAATTGTAAGTAAAGGGGCCCTTTCAATCTTCTGCAAGCTATTTAGCCTAAAGGAAATTTGTCAGCCTTGATGATTTTACAACTGTTCTCACTGAGGAATCTGTGAAACATAAAGGTTCTACTTTGATTAAGGAAAATTTCTTTTAGAAAGTAACCCACAGAAAAATGAAGAGGGGGAAATTGGAGGGGGAGATGAACCATGAGACACTACGGACTCTGAGAAACAAACTGAGAGTTCTGGAGGAGGGGGGGTGAGGGGATGGGTTAGCCTGGTGATGGGTATTAAAGAGGGCACGTGCTGAATGGAGCACTGGGTGTTATACGCAAACAATGAATCATGGAACACTACATCAAAAACTAATGGTGTAATGTATGGTGATTAACATAACATAATAAAATAAAATTAAAAAAAGAAAGGAACCCACATCTGAATAGCTGAGAAAAGACAATGAATAGTCAGGTATTTTCATGTGAGGGCATCCTTTTTTAGCAAGCACGGTCTTGATTTGAAGACCTTTTCTTTACCTGCTGGATGTCAACCCAAGTCTGGAGAACCAAAGAGAAAAAACTCAAAACTTCAAGAGATTTTTACTGCATCGTTCACTGGCCTCCCCTCCCCTCCCCTCACTGCTTTCTTTGTATTGACTTCTGATTGGTTCTTCTCAGACTTCCTACCTTGTCTGGTGTCTTCAGTTTGTAGTTCCAGTTGACAGACAACTCAAGCTCATAATCACCCCTATGTTTTAGCTCTCCTTCTACTCCCCTTGTCATAGCATATGTTTTCTTCCAGCTCATATAATGTTTTCTTTTTACAATTCATTTTAATCTTAATTATTAACATTTCAGTGGGATCAAAACTTACAAAGTATTAATCAGATTGCCAAAAATGTGATTTTTAATTTAATTTCTGTGTTGGAGCTCATCTATCTCTTTCATCTAACAGCTTGTTTTTATTTGGTAATTATTTGGCCTTTGGGGATTTCCCTCCTACACATTACACTTTTCATCATTTTCCCCTTTCTAAAAGTAGGGTCATCCCTGATAAAGGGAAACATTTACAGCTCAGAGGTTGGAAAATTATTGCATGACCCTGGCCCCCACCTTAGGTCCTTGCTGTGTTCACTGTGGTGTCACATGGATCACCTCATCTGTACTTCCCTGGACTGAGATGAGTGAGATATGGCTGGTCCCACCTGGGCTTTTGGGTATGACATTGGCAGTTGCTGAAGTCCATGGCCATTCCTTCCTTCCCAATTTGATAACTCCTTCAATTATAATCAGCTACAGATAGCCTTGTAGGAACGAAAATACTAAATACTGACCTTCTCAGAAGTATGCACTCTCCACTAGTTTTGCCTGAGAATTAAAAATCAAACATGATGTTCTTGAATCTTCCCAAATTACTAGCATTTTCTACTCCTCACAACCCATCACATTTGCCTCTGGGCTCTTGCACATCACTTCTGCTCTCTCATGGCACCACCTCCCACTGACAAGATTTTTCTTCCCCTGTATGAAATAAACTCCACTTATTTATGATAAACTCTTTCTCTTCCTATTCATTGACAACTATAGTCAGACTTCAAAATATTAGTATATTTTTTCTGTTCTCATCTTTATTAGTTCTCTCCTCTGTTAACTTTGGGCTCAGCTTTTCTTTCTTTTTCTTAAGGCATAGAGTTGGGTTGTTTGAGATCCTTCCTGTTTCTTAACGTAGACATTTATTGCTGCAAACTTCCCTCTTAAAACTGCTTTTGCTACATCCCATGTTTTGGTATATTGCATTTCCATTTTTATTTCAAGATACTTTTTTATCCTTAATTTCTTCTTGGTTCAATGGTTGTTCAGGAGAGCATTGTTTAATTTCCATATATTTGTGAGTTTTCCAGTTTTCTTCATTATTCATTTCTAGTTTCATATCATTGTGGTCAGAGAAGATACTTGGTATGATTTCAATCTTCTTGGATTTGCTAAGGCTTGTTTTGTGGACTAACATAGTGTCTATCCTAGAAGATGTCCCATGTGCACTTGAGAAGAATGTGTATTCTGCTGTTGTCAGATAGAATGCTCTATATATGTCTATTAGGTTCATTTGTTCTATAATGTTGTTCAAAGCTGCTGGTTCCTTATTGATTCTCCGTCTGGATGATCTACCCATTATTGATAGTGGGGTGAAATCCACTGGTGATTAAGTGTTTTAAGGGGAGAGAGAAAAGAGGTGATTAAAGGCTGGTGGCTTGAGAGAGGGGACAACTGGCAAGAAGAGATATGTCAACGGGTTTTAGTTATGGACTATGCTGAGGGGCATGTTAGGCAAAATGGCTCTTCTATGTCTCCTACCATCTGCTCAATAAAATCTATGTCTTTCATTAATGTTTCTGAGGGGAGTAAATTTTAGCAGTGGAATGTCAAGAATTGCTGGGTCTACCAAATTTCTGGGTGCCACTGGTTACTGGGCCAAAACAGTCAACCCAATACTTCAGTGACAAAAATTTTCTATCTTGAGAATCTATCAATATCATATTATACTTCTTTCATATCTTACTACATTTATACCAGGAATGGGGACATATTAGACAATAAAAAATGCTTCACAAGTTAACTTGATTACATTAGTTTTTTTTAAGGGATTTTTAAACAATGAGTACTTTGCTGAAATAAAATATTACAAAGTTCACCCATACAAGAGGAAGAGCTGTGTGAGTATAGAAATAAGTGTAATATCTCTATACTATTTGATTGCTTATAACAGGGAAGGATCAGAATGAAAACACAATTTCACCCTTAAAACCACAATGCTTTCATTTCTATTACAGAAATTGATGAAATTTCATTATAGAAGATACAACACACACAGTAAGAAGATCCATGACCTACACCCGACTTATCTTCTCTACCAGTCCTTCTGAAACCATTTCTTCTAAATCCCTATGGTCAATGACATATTTTCTCTGAATTCCTAGCAAAGGCTTTGCCTAGCAGACAGAGTATTAAATATTACTTTTTGGTTGAACAAGTCTTTAACCACCTAAGTGCACAATTTTCCAATTACCTTTTCAGAAATGATGCGCAGGAATAATCCAACTAGAAGGTGAAACCTTAGCTCTTTCACTGACGTGAAATTGATTGCTTCCTTTGTTCCCAGTGATATTTTTCTTAAAAGAAAAGAAAAAGGCAAATCATTTTAAGTGCTGAATTGACAGCCTTGAGACTAGAGTGCCAATAGACATTCATTTGCTAAAAGATAATATAAAGTAGATGTAAAGATAAAGCAAACTTCCCTATGGCAGAAATTAAAATGCCTGAAACAAATTGGTACCGACAGCTGGGTGTTCTTAATTTCTAATGCTGGGCCAATCACCTCACCCAGAAAAGTATGAACTCTAATATGCAGGGTTGAGCCCTGCCTAAAACACCTCAGTAATTTGTTTTAGAGTCCTACTTCTTCCTCAGCTCCCAGTACTGACTGACCAAAGTTGCAAAATTTAGGTCTATTTGCTACACTTCATATTGCTTTCACATGAATATTGCCAATAATGAAGCATTAGATCTCTGGATAGTTGAACAGATCCTGATGTTAACACAGAAATGACCGGACACTCATTGATGGTACCGTTTAAGAGCAATCCAAATGCTTTTTAGATTTTTTTACATTAAAAATCACTTAATACATGCTTGAAATAAGTAGCATGCCTATCTGACTTTTTTTGGATACTATCAAAGATAAAGAGCTCTTTGAAACACAGAATCTGTTTACAACAGGTCAAAAGGAAATCAAACAATATAAACTTTATTAGGAATAAATGCCAAAATTTGTTCTTAAGTTATAAGACCAATCAGAGGCACAAATTAGAATCTGGATCATGCGAAGGTCATACGAAGAAGGTTTAAGAATTTCAAGCACAAGGAACTTCATAAAGTTTAGTGGCTTTTGGAAAAGGTAAAGTTGGTGGAAGCAGTTTGTTAAAATCATAACACCCAGGAAGGCACTCCCAGAAACAGTCCACACTGTGTTGTCATTCAGTCCCCAACCAAGAGGGCATGTTCCGTTCTAGCTGCTGTGTTAAAGGGAATTCTTACACTCCATGGAATCCATAAAGAGATAAGGGTGGTAAGAATATTTATACTAAATAGAAGACTAAATTAGACCATGGTATTGTCTACAAATTATAGTACAAATAGCCAACATTTACAGAATGCTAACCTGTGCCAGACACTGTATTAGACACTTTGTATGCCTCATCTCAATTAGCAAAAGCTTTAACCACCTACTATTACTATAGGTAATGGTAGTTACCACCCTAGAACTTGATACTAGTATCAATCTGCATTTTCTAGAAGAGAAAACCAAAGGAGAGATAAAGTAACTTCTGTAGTGTGCAAAAGACCACCACGAGGAAGACAGATTCAAGTTGTTCCACTTGACTAACAAGAATACAGCTAAGACTAAAAGAGCTGTAGGGAGGCGGCACATAGCTATGTTAAAGGAAAAAGGCTTTAAGGGCTGAATCTCTCTAAAGGCTCATCTGCTGTTTCTGGGAGGTTGTTCAAGAGCAGCTGAATAGCCCCTGAACAGTGATGCATGAAGAAAACATCTGCTAAAGACCCACCACTTCTCTAACCCTGGCCCACACCTTAGTTTTTTATGAGTCTAAGAAAATCATCAGCATTTTGATGTCATATGAATCAACCTATTGAACAAAGTGTGATTTCTGTACAGATTTCCTGATACCCCTTTCTAAGTTTGATGGAGACAGAGAAGGAGATAGGAGTATCATACATGTTGGGTTATGCTGCAAGAATGTGAAGAGCCATGGTATGCAATGGCAAAATAGAGACACAACCCAACCTCTTTCTATCTTTATTCCCGGTCTACTGTAAGAATACAATCCTTCCTGAAGAGCATTTTGCACCCATAACTCCTAGCATTATGTAGTTCCTTGCCTGAACAAAAAAGAATGATAAATTTCTAGCATGGTGTCAGTTTGAAAAGATAGTTAGCAGGCTCTAGGCTTGGCACCAGTTTGTTTCCAGAGAACAATAAAACCTTTTGAGAGGAGAAAAAAAAAAGCCCACAAATTCTCTGCATTTAAACAGTTGGCATTTCTCTCAATATTTTAACTGCCCTAGTCCTGTTATGGAATGTGATTCATTTTATTAATAATATTTTTAGCACTCCAGCCTCTAGCTACCAAAGGTCAGTGTATTTTAATAAGATGTTTCAATTTTCTTTAACATAAATGCTTCCAGAAAAAACTAAATTCTTCCTTTCTGGTCAATTACCTATAAGAAGTTAAATACAAGACCCTTTGTTTCCTGGTAGGCAGTAAAAGGAGGATACAATTTTCAGGAAGCCCATCAAACTCTGTTTCAACTAAAGTAACTTTCTCAAGGTTCAAAAGGTCACCTTCTGAAAGGGAAGTTGCATTGTTCTTCCTGGCTACAAGGAACAGAGCTAAGACCAATGTGTAGAAGTCCCAGGCAAGGGAACAAGTAAAGCAGCTGACTGGGAAGTGAGTGGATTGGTCCTTCTCTGGCTTTCCTTCTGGATCCCCCATGCTCTCCTAGTGCCCAGGAGAGCAGATTGGATGGCCCCCCACACACCTCAGTGCTTTTTTTTTTTTTTTTTTTTTAAAGATTTTATTTATTTATTTGAGAGAGAGAGTGAGACAGAGCATGAGAGGGTCAGAGGGAGAAGCAGATTCCCTGCCGAGCAGGGAGCCCGATGTGGGACTCGATCCCGGGACTCCAGGATCATGACCTGAGCCGAAGGCAGTCGCTTAACCAACTGAGCCACCCAGGCGCCCCACCTCAGTGCTTTTTATATGAAATAAGGTCAATAATGTGACAACACAGTGGTTTGACTTGACCACAGTGCAAGTAGGATGATGAGAAAAAGAAATCCCCTCCTATCTGCATCCCTTGTTTTTCCTTCTCTTCTAATTTATCTTTTCCTCTCAGTTTCAAAATTCTGCCATCTGTCTCCATTAGTTCCACAGCAATACAATATCAGAGTTAAGGTTAGCAGTGACGAAAAATAAGAAAATTTTTTTTTTTGCTAAGAAATTATTTCTCGTTAAGAATTACATATAGTGTTAAATTAGGTAATCTTACTATGAAGATTAATAAATTTATTTATGTCCTTGAAGAGCTCCGAGTATGTGTGACATAAAGGTACAAATGGATAACTATAAAACAGTTCAGTAAGTATAATGTTAGTGATAAGCACGAATTATAGAAGGAATAAGGGTACCTCACATTGTCAAAGAAAGGGACTCAGGGAAAGAGCCTTAGAAGCCTTCACAAGCACTGATACTTATGTTTTAAAATTTGTTTATTCTCATTGTAAGTAAGTTCTAAGTCCATGCAAAACAAAATCAGAAGGTACAAATGAGAAGAGAGTGAAGGTTAAGTATCCCTCCTACTTTGTGACTTAGAGCCTCCCAGTTTCCCTCCCAGATTTTCTGCATGTCCTTCCAGAACACTCCATGCATTTAAAAATATATTTTTTTTTACTATGAATGAAAGCATAGTGACTAGCAGCATTGTCCAAAAAAATATAATTTCTAGCCACATACATAATTCTAAATTTTTTAGAAGCCACAGTAAAGAGAGTAAAAAGAAACAAGTGCAATTAATTTTAATATTTTAAGACTGCATACTCAAAATAATTTCAATGTGTAACACATTTTTTAAATTATTGAGGGTTTTTTTTTTGTTTTTTTGTACCAAGTCTTCAAAATCTAGTATGTATTTTATACTTATAGTAAATCTTGAAGAGTGAATTTTCACCTGAAATACTTGCTTTGCATTTAGACTTTATAAAAATTAACAGGTAAGGGGGAGATGGCGGAGGAGCAGGAGACCTAAATTTCATCTGGTCCCAGGAATTGAGCTGGATAGGGATCAAACCATTCTGAACACCTACGAACTCAACAGGAGATCGAAGAAAAGAATAGCAGCAACTCTCTGAACAGAAAAGCGACCACTTTCTTGAAGGCAGGATGTGCAGAGAAGTGAATCCGAGGCGATATTCCGGAAGATAGATGGCGGGGGAGGGGGCCTCCGTCAGCCGTTACTGGCAAGTGATAGAGCAGCGCAGCACAAAATAGGAAATTTTAGAAGTCTGCTCTGCTGAGGGACGTCACTCCAGTGGCTAAGCAGGGGGTGGAACACTCTTGGGGACAGTGTGGCCTCAGGACCCTGAGGGTCACAGAAAGACCGGGGGTGCCTGAGTGCGGCAGAGCTCCCAGGTATCGGAGCGGGGAAGCCAGCTACAGAGACGGAGCCGAGGCGCGGGCTCTCAGCTCGGGGTTGCCATAAACCGTGATCCCCGGCACAGTCCGGCCACTGCTTCTCCAGCAGGGACCCAACAAGCAGTAGATCCGGGGAGACTCCCCTTCCTTCCCCAGGAAGAGCCACGTGGGAGTGCACTGCAGGGATCTGCTGGGGTTGGAGACTCCAAACGGAGTTGTGTGCCAGAGATAGAAATGCTCGGTCACAGGCCGGGTGAGCACAGAATGTGGCCGGAGACCGGGAGATGGGAGTGACTGACTGCTTTTCTCTGGGGGCTCACTGAGGAGCGGGACCCCAAGTTCTCGGCTCCCCTGGGGCGGAGATTGAGAGGCCGCTATTTTCACTCTGGTTTTCCAAAGCTGTACGGAAAGCTTGCAGGGAACAAAAGTTACGAGAGCAAACCCGAGCAGATTACTTAGCCCGGACTGGGCAAGGGCGGGGCAATTCGACCTCCAGCAAAGACATTTGGGAACCATGGCAAGAGGCCCCTCCCCCAGAAGATCAGCAAGAAGAGCCAGCCAAGACCAAGTTTACCGATCAATGAGAACGGCAGAACTCTTACACTATGGAAACACAGCACATAGAATTCATGGCTTTTTTTCCCCCTGATTCTTTAGTCTTTCAAAGTTAATTTTTTTAAAGTTCTTTTTTTCTTTTTCTTTTTTCTCTTTGAATTTTTCTTTTTCCCTTTTTCAACAAACGTTTTATCAATCCATTTTCAAAAATCTTTTATTTTTCATTTTTAGAGTCATATTCTATCCCTTCATAGTTGTTAACCTTATTTTTGGTATATATACATATATATATGTTGTTCTATCTTTAAAATTTTGGGATACAGTATCTTCTAACAAACCAAAATATACCCTAAATCTCTAGTGTATGGCTTTGTTCTAGTCTCCTGCCTGATCACATTCACTCCCCCCCTTTTTTTAATTTCTCTTCTTTCTTTTGTCAACCAACTTATCAATTCCTTTTATAAAATCTTTTATAATTTTCATCTTTACAGTCATATTCCATCCCTTCATCAGTATTTACCCTTGTTTTTGTACATATATAAGCTTTTCTTTCTTTAAAAATTTGGGAGGCAGTTTCTTCTAACAGACCAAAATACGCCCAAAATCTAGTGTGTAGCACTGATCTATTCACCAGCCTGATAATATTTGATCATATTCTTTTTTTTTTTTTTTTTAATCTTTTTCGTTTTCTTTTTTCTTTCTTTCCCTTTCTTTCCCCCCGGGTTCAGGTCTCTTCTGATTTGTTTAGTGTATATATTTCTGGGGTCATAGTTACCCTGTTAGCATTTTCTTCTCTCATTCATCTATTCCACCCTGGACAAAATGACAACATGGAAAAAGTCACCTCAAAAAAAAGAAAAAGAGGCAGTACCAACTGCTAGGGACTTAATCAATACAGACATTAGTAAGATATCAGAACTAGAGCTCAGACTGACAATTATAAAGATACTAGCTGGGCTTGAAAAAAGCATGGAAGATATTAGAGAAACCTTTCTGGAGAAATAATGAACAAGTCGAAATCAAAAAGGCTATTAATGAGGTGCAATAAAAAATGGAGGCTCTAACTGCTAGGATAAATGAGGCAGAAGACAGAATTAGTGATATAGAAGACCAAATGATGGAGAATAAAGAAGCTGAGAAAAAGAGAAATAAACTACTCGATCACGAGGGCAGAATTCGAGATAGAAATGATATCATAAGACAAAACAATATTAGAATAATTGGGATCCCAGGAGAAGAAGAAAGAGTGAGAGGGGCAGAAGGTATATTGGAGCAAATTACAGCAGAGAACTTCCCTAATCTGGGGAAGGAAACAGGCATCAAAATCCAGGAGGCACAGAGAACCCCTCTCAAAATCAATAAAAATAGGTCAACACCCCGACATCTAATAATAAAACATACAAGTCTCAGAGACAAAGAGAAAATCCTGAAAGCAGTTCGGGAGAAGATCTGTAACCTACAATGGTAGAAACATTACATTGGCAACAGATCTATCCACAGAGACCTGGCAGGCCAGAAAGGACTGGCATGATATATTCAGAGCACTAAATGAGAAAAATATGCAGCCAAGAATACTATATCCAGCTAGGCTGTCACTGAAAATAGAAGGAGAGACAAACACCTTCCAGGAGAAACAAAAACTAAAGGAATTTGCAAACACAAAAGCAGCCCTACAAGAAATATTGAAAGGGGTCCTCTAAGCAAAGAGAGAGCCTAAAAGTAACATAGACCAGAAAGGAACACAGACAATATACAGTAACAGTCACCTTACAGGCAATACAATGGCACTAAATTCCTATCTTTCAACAGTTAGCCTGAATGTAAATGGGCTAAATGCCCCAATCAAAAGACACAGGCTATCAGACTGGATAAAAAAACAAGACCCCATCAATATGCTGCCTGCAAGAGACTCATTTTAGACCCAAAGACACCTCCAAATTGAAAGTGAGGGGGTGGAAAACCATTTACCATGCTAATGGACAACAAAAGAAAGCTGGGGTGGCAATCCTTATATCAGACAAATTAGATTTTAAACCAAAGACTATAATAAGAGATGAGGAAGGACACTATATCCTACTTAAAGGGTCTATCCAACAAGAAGATCTAACAATTATAAATATCTATGCCCCTAACATGGGAGCAGCCAATTACACAAGCCAATTAATAACAAAAGGAAAGAAACACATCGACAACAATACAATAATAGTAGGGGACTTTAACACCATCCTCACTGAAACAGATCATTTAAGATAAAGATCAACAAGGAAATAAAGACTTTAAATGACACACTGGACCAAATGGACTTCACAGATATATTCAGAACATTCCATCCCAAAGCAACGGAATGCACATTCTTTTCTGGTGCCCAGATGATCACATCCTAGGTCACAAACCAGGTCTCAGCCGGTACCAAAAGACTGGGATCATTCCCTGCGTATTTGTGGACCACAATGCTTTGAAACTAGAACTCAATCACAAGAGGAAGGTCGGAAAGAATTCAAATACATGGAGGTTAAAGAGCACCCTACTAAAGAATGAATGGGTAAACCAGGAAATTAAAGAAGAATTAAAAAAATTCATGGAAACAAATGAAAATGAAAACACAAATGTTCAAAATCTTTGGGATGCAGCAAAATCAGTCCTAGGAGGAAAGTATATAGCAATACATGCCTTTCTCAAGAAACAAGAAAGGTCTCAAATACAAAACCTAACCCTCCACCTAAAGGAGCTGGAGAAAGAACAGCAAATAAAGCCTAAACCCAGCAGGAGAAGAGAAATAATAAAGATCAGAGCAGAAATCAATGACATAGAAACCAAAAGAACAATAGAACAGATCAAGAAAACTAGGAGCTGGTTCTTTGAAAGAATTAACAAGATTGATAAACCCCTGGCCAGACTTACCAAAAAGAAAAGACAAATGACCCCAAAAAATAAAATCATGAATGAAAACGGAGAGATCACAACCAACACCAAAGAACTCCAAACAATTATAAGAACATATTATGAGCAACTATATGACAGCAAATTAGATAATCTGGAAGAAATGGATGCATTCCTAGGCATGTATCAACTACCAAAACTGAACCAGGAAGAAATAGAAAACCTGAACAGACCCATAACCACTAAGGAAATTGAAGCAGTCATCAAAAACCTCCCAACAAACAAAAGCCCAGGGCCAGATGGCTTCCCAGGGGAATTCTACCAAACATTTAAAGAAGAATTAATACCTATTCTTCTGAAACTGTTCCAAAAAACAGAAATGGAAGGAAAACTTCCAAACTCGTTTTATGAGGCCACCATTACCTTGATCCCCCAAACCAGACAAAGACCCCATCAAAAAGGAGAATTACAGACCAATAACCCTGATGAACATGGATGCAAAAATTCTCACCAAAATACTAGCCAATAGGATACAACAGTACATTAAAAGGATTATTCACCTTGACCAAGTGGGATTTATCCCTGGGCTGCAAGGTTGGTTCAACATCTGCAAATCAATCAATGTGATTCAATACATTAACGAAAGAAAGAACAAGAACCATATGATCCTCTCAGTAGATGCAGAAAAAGCATTTGACAAAGTACAGCATCCTTTCTTGATCAAAACTCTTCAGAGTATAGGGATAGAGGGTACATACCTCAATATCATAAAAGCCATCTATGAAAAACCTACAGCGAATATCATTCTCAATGGGGAAAAACTGAGAGCTTTCCCCCTAAGGTCAGGAACGCGGCAGGGATGTCCACTATCACCACTGCTATTCAACATAGTATTGGAAGTCCTAGCCACAGCAATCAGACAACAAAAAGAAATCAAAGGCATCCAAATTGGCAAAGAAGAAGTCAAACTCTCACTCTTTGCAGATGATATGATACTTTATGTGGAAAATCCCAAAGACTCCACCCCAAAACTGCTAGAACTCATACAGGAATTCAGTAAAGTGGCAGGATATAAAATCAATGCACAGAAGTCAGTGGCATTCCTATACACCAACAACAAGTCAGAAGAAAGAGAAATTAAGGAGTTGATCCCATTTACAATTGCACCCAAAACCATAAGATACCTAGGAATAAATCTAACCAAAGAGACAAAGGATCTGTACTCAGAAAACTATAAAATACTCATGAAAGAAATTGAGGAAGACACAAAGAAATGGAAAAACGTTCCATGCTCATGGATTGGAAGAACAAATATTGTGAAGATGTCAATCCTACCTAGAGCAATCTACACATTCAATGCAATCCCCATCAAAATACCATCCACTTTCTTCAAAGAAATGGAACAAATAATCCTAAAATTTGTATGGAACCAGAAAAGACCCCGCATAGCCAGAGGAATGTTGAAAAAGAAAAGCAAAGCTGGCGGCATCACAATTCCGGACTTCCAGCTCTACTACAAAGCTGTCATCATCAAGACAGTATGGTACTGGCACAAAAACAGACATATAGATCAATGGAACAGAATAGAGAGCCCAGAAATGGACCCTCAACTATATGGTCAACTAATCTTTGACAAAGCAGGAAAGAATGTCCAATGGCAAAAAGACAGTCTCTTCAACAAATGGTGTTGGGAAAATTGGACAGCCACATGCAGAAGAATGAAACTGGACGATTTCCTTACACCACACACAAAAATAAACTCAGAATCGTTGAAAGACCTCAATGTGAGAGAAGAGTCCATCAAAACCTTAAAGGAGAACACAGGCAGCAACCTCTTCGACCTCAGCCGCAGCAACTTCTTCCTAGAAACATCGCCAAAGGCAAGGGAAGCAAGGGCAAAAATGAACTATTGGGACTTCATCAAGATCAAAAGCTTTTGCACAGCAAAGGAAACAGTCAACAAAACCAAAGACAACCAACAGAATGGGGGAAGATATTTGCAATGACATATCAGATAAAGGGCTAGTATCCAAAATCTATAAAGAACTTATCAAACCCAACACCCAAAGAACAAATGATCTAATCAAGAAATGGGCAGAAGACATGAACAGACATTTTTCCAAAGAAGACATCCAAACGGCCAACAGACACATGAAAAAGTGCTCAACAATTCTCGGCATCAGGGAAATCCAAATCAAAACCTCAATGAGATACTACCTCACACCAGTCAGAATGGCTAAAATTAACAAGTCAGGAAACGACAGATGTTGGCGGGGATGCGGAGAAAGGGGAACCCTCCTACACTGTTGGTGGGAATGCAAGCTGGTGCAGCCACTCTGCAAAACAGTATGGAGGGTCCTCAAATGTTGAAAATAGAGCTCCCGTACAACCCAGCAACTGCACTACTGGGTATTTACCCCAAAGATACAAATGTAGGGATCTGAAGGGGTACGGGCACCCTGATGTTTATAGCAGCAATGTCTACAACAGCCAAACTGTGGAAAGAGCCCAGATGTCCATCGACAGATGAATGGATAAAGAAGAGGTGGTATATATATATACAACGGAATATTATGCAGCCATCAAAAGGAATGAAATCTTGCCATTTGCAATGACGTGGATGGAACTGGATGGTATTATGCTGAGCGAAATAAGATGATCAGAGAAAGACATGTATCATATGACCTCACTCATATGAGGAACTCTTAATCTCAGGAAACAAACTGAGGGTTGCTTAGGGGTTTGGGTGGGATGGGGTGCCTGGGTGATAGACACTGGGGAGGGTATGTGCTATGGTGAGCACTGTGAATTGTGTAAGACTGTTGAATCACAGACCTGTACCTCTGAGAGAAATAATACATTATATGTTAAAAAAAAAAAAAGGAAGAAGATAGTAGGAAGGGAAAAATGAAGGGGGGAAATTGGAGGGGGAGACGAACCATGAGAGTCTATGGACTCTGAGAAACAAACTGAGTGTTCTAGATGGGAGGCAGTGGGGGGATGGGTTAGCCTGGTGATGGGTATTAAAGAGGGCACGTACTGAATGGAGCACTGGGTGTTATACACAAACAATGAATCATGGAACGCTACATCAAAAACTAATGATGTAATGTATGGTGATTAACATAATAAAATAAAAAAAAATAATAAGAGATACCTAAAAAAAAGAAGTTAAGCATTTTATCAATATAAATAAAATGAATATTTTCATTTCACTTCTATTGTAAGTATGTGTTTTTGGACAAAAATGGGTTAGAGTGTGTGTGTGTGTGTGTGTGTGTGTGTGTGTGTGTGTTAGTTATGTGGTATATATGTATATAAGTTAAATAAAATATGGACTACTATTCACCTCCCCCCAAAACTTAACAGGTTAAAATGTACATTCCAATTCCAAATTATGCCCAACATACCTAAATTTTTCTTTCAATAAGTGAATCAAGTATCAGATTTAAATTTTAATTAAATAAAAAGCAAATTTATTTCTTCAGCTATACTATCCACATTTTAAGTGTTCTACAGCCATATGTGGCCAATGACTAACATATTGAACAGCTCAGATCTACCTATTGTTCTGTATCTTTTTTCTTTTAATAATGTATCTCAGAACTTTTTCTCATGTTAGAATATAGAGTACACTCATTTCATAAAGGCTACATAAAATTCCCTTGTATGAATGTGCTACAATGTATTAAAGTGGGCCCTCTGGATGGGCATTTAGGTTATTGTCCATCATGCTACAGTGAATGTTCTGTGTATATCAGCCATTTCATACATTTGAGTAAGTATATCTTTAAAATAAATCCTTAGGAAAAAAACTGCTGGGTCACAGGGGTTTTGCATTTTTTATTCTTGAGGTATATTTCTAAATTACCAAACAAAACCACCAAGATTTCCTATTTACTTACAATCTTCCATATCTTATCAAACTTATTTTTGCCTTCCAGAAAAGTGAAAAAATGGTGCCACAGCATATTTTAAGTGTGTTTCTCTTGTTACAAATGAAGGCAAATATCTTTAATTAAAAATTATTAGTATTTCGTTTTCTATGAACTGTCTGTTCATTGCCCTTGGCCATCATTCTGTTAATTCAAAGAACTCAGAATATTTTGAAGAAATAGCCACTGATATGTAAGTTGCAAATATTTTGATGTTTGTATCCTGTGTTTTGAAACATATGGAGGGGATGTGCATGTTTCTTTATGTGCTGCCATATAGGCATTATTCTCTTTATGTCATCAGATATATCAAGGTTTTGTTTATTGATTAGTTTTGTTTCTTTATGGATTGCTGGTTGGATATTATGCTGGGAAAGGCCTCCTCAAATCTTAATATTATTATAAAAGTTTTCTCCACCACTTTTACTTTTATTCTTTTTATACTTTTTACTTTTATTCTTTTTATAATGCCACTGCTTTAATAATTAATTAATCCACCAAGATTTCATTTTGGTATAAGACATAGGAAACCATTTTATTTTAATGGCAACTATTCTGTCTCAATACTATTTATTACATAATCCATCTTTTATTTATGGATTTCATTTGTAACCTTGATTATATTCTAAACTCCTGTAGGTAGCAAGGTCTTGCAATGGAATGGTCTACTTACACACCTGGCATTAAGTCTTAAAGAATGAGTGTGCTCAGTTGACATAAGGGAAGTGAAGATGTTACAACAGAGCAGAGGGGCTGTGAATTGTGCAAGACTGTTGAATCACAGATCTGTACCTCTGAAACAAATAATGCAATATATGTTAAGGAAAAAAAAAAAGAAGATAGCAGGAGGGGAAGAATGAAGGGGGGGAAATCGGAGGGGGAGATGAACCATGAGAGACGATGGACTCTGAAAAACAAACTGAGGGTTCTAGAGGGGAGGGGGATGGGAGGACGGGTTAGCCTGGTGATGGGTATTAAAGAGGGCACGTTCTGCATGGAGCACTGGGTGTTATGCACAAACAATGAATCATGGAACACTACATCAAAAACTAATGATGTAATGTATGGTGATTAACATAACAATAAAAAATTTAAAAAAAAGAAATATAGGCAAAGGCACAGAGTAAAGGTAACTAACTTACTAAGCAGAGCACTACAATAAGTTCTATGTTGCTAAGATGAAAGTTTGGGACAAGAATTAGAGAAAAATATGTCTATAGAGATGGGCTGGCAGCAGACCATGAGGAGCATTACATGCTGCATTAAGTAAGCTATACTTTATTATGGGATCAACTGAATGATTTTCAGCAGAATATGGTTGAATTTATGCTTTAGAAAGACTGTTTTAGTGACACAGTGGAGATAGGGTTTGAGGAACCAGCGCTATAGATCAGTAGCCAATTTGAAAGGCTGCTACAACAGTCCACATGAGAGATGGAATTATATAATAGATGAACTGTGTAATAAGGATGGAAAAGAAAGGGTGGATTAGAGAGAGGTTTGGGAGGAAAACTGTGGCATGTGGTGATTGGTAAAAAGGAAAATTAGTTAAAGAACCAAACAGAGCGAGTATGTTTTGGACTTGGGTTTGAGATACCTGCTGAATGTACCTAGCATGCAATCAAGTATGTGAAAATGAAGCTTAAAGTAGAGCTCTGTAGTAGAGATATTGATTGGGATACAGCATAGGAATATTAATTGATACGATACAGAGACAGGAGATCAAGCAGGGAGGGAGTACACGAGGAGAAGAAGGGGCACAACACTGAAGAACAAAGGATCAGCACAGAGAAAGAAGATACAACAGCTATACAGTAGTGGTATGAAATAAAAGAAAAAAAAAACCAAAAAAACTGAAGTAGACAACGATGCGGAAAGGCAATGTAGAGAGAGATACAGTAATGTAAGAATGTAAAATGTCTCCTATATGTGACAACTTGTGTCCTTGAAGAGAACCTCTTAGAACATGTCCAGAAGTAAGATTAACAATGGATTCCAGTCATGTGATAACAGAATGGGAAGCAGGAAATGAATGTAATGGGAACGGAATGAGAGATAAGAGGATGTGCAAGGATTGAGCAGGAAGTCAATACAGAGAGGTTGAAGAAATAGGAGAACCAATCATGACACAAAAGGCACAGAGAGAAGGGTCACCCTTGAGCAGGAAAAGGAGCACCTCATCCTCTAAAACCACAGAGGAAGACGCACACTTACAAGGTTTGTGGAGACTGAAAATATCTTGAAACCATTGTTGAGGAGAATGTTCAGAAAAAGGAAAAACAAGGGTGAGTGGTACTAAGGGTCCAGTTGATGATTTAATATAGAGGAGAGTTCATTTGTTTGAATAAAATGTTGAGAAACTAAGTACCCAGGAAATGTTAGATATCAAGAGAACAAAAATAAGTAAAACTCTCATGTTGTTTATGGTCAAGTTGGAAAGGAGCTGACAGTACCCATGAACAACTAATTTCTTCATAAGAGCTACCAGGGAGTGGTTTTGATAATCAGTGTAGAGGAAGAACTTGGATGTAACAGAGGAAGCTTTTGTTGGGTTGAGAAATCTGGTATCATCTGACCTCAGGCACAGCAGGGCAGGTAATTTTCAACAGATTGGAAAGGAGAGCATGGGGTAGAAGGCACATCAGGAACAAAGCTGCAGAGGCTGAAGTGGTATATGTGTTAAGGAAGGAGTGGTAGAGAAAGTACTCATTTGGGGGCTGAGAATTAGGAGACAAGGTTAGGGAAGAGAGTAGCAGACTTTAGGAAGGCTCATGGGAGTAAGAGTGGGATTTTGCATATGTACATACATGTATGTGTGTGCTGCACAACATCATATATAAAATACATATGACATAAATATATGAATAAAAATGTATAGTTATTAAATATATAATAGACATATAAATAATACTTGTATATATAACATACACAGAATATCCTACTTAAAATCACTGGACCCAAAACATAAGATGTAACAATCTCTGAGATTTATATCTTGCGTAACACATAACATGTTAACTTCACATTCTTAGTGAATGTGTAGAGTATTCAATACTCTAATTATAAACCAGGAAGTGGTAAACCAAGCTCAGAGATCTATATCATTTGTATCTGTATCTATATCTGAGAGAAAATCAGCTCCAGGGTACTCATGCCATCTCTTTATTTCACTGAGCCAGTGCCTCACATCCCAACTCCAATTTGGGGGACCAACTTTTTGCAGCTATTCCTAAGAAACTGTGTGTCTGGATCAGCCCTGAAATGGAAATGAAGGCAATTTAGAGGATTAGAAGAGATTTGGGGTTTAAACATCTTACTTAGGTTTGCAGTTTTGTTTCAGTGATGTCATGCCCACACTATGGGCTCTTCATCTTGTTCCCATCCCCTTAGTATCCCAAGGATAAGTGTAAAAACTGAAATTCTCCCTGGACTATGAAGATGAGTGCTTCTTTCCAAGTCAGAACTAGTTGCCAAAGTCTTTATTTGACTTTAGCAGTCCAGCGAATAAGAGGCTCTATATCTCAAGGAGGATACAGGTTGAGCTTGTTCGGCAGACCCTCTTCATGAGAATGCTTATTCCTATTTCTTAAGAGAAACTAAAAAAAAAAAAAAAAAAAAAAGTAAGACCTCTTCATGCACTCTGTATTTGTCAAAGAGGAATTTCTGTTGAAACAAGTAGTGTATGTACCCTAATTTGAATTTCCCCAAAATAGACATAGATTAAAAAAAATCAAATATAAGTATCTTATTCGGACAATGAAGGAAATGCTGGTATGGGAGTGGGGAATTGAAATAAGAAAGAGAAGCATGCTAAAGGGATAAAAAGCAGTAAATGGTAAATTTTCAAGCCAACTACCACCATGAGAGCCTGGAGATTCAACCAACAGGGTAACTCTAGGAGTTGGTGGAGCACCCACACCTCAGAATTATTCCACCGAAAGGATGCAAAGCATGGGGTTTCCCATGGCAAGGAAAAGTGTTGAAGAAACCGTGGTGCTGGCAGCTGGAAGCTGACCAGTGTGCACTGAGGAGCACAGTTAACTGGGGAAATGGTAGCATCTGCCTTCCAAAGATGAAATGCTTTGGCGAGATTATGTGTAAAATAAATTTTCAGAAATAGAATTACTGGAATTTCTTTTTCAAGTCTTCCTACAATTCAAATGAGTTTAGTTATTATTATTTTTTGCAGCACTCTCTTCCTTTTTTTATAAGCTGAGCACATGCAGTCAATTTAGATGCTAACCTGGTTTTACAACAGCAAAGGAATCTCATGATACAAATTATATGTTGTATTGTAGTCAGTGAAGATCTGTTTAATTTTCCAGAAAGAAGAATTTACTTCAACAACTTCCTCCACTCTTTCTTTTTATTGTACAGCATCATTTATGAACACCCACTATATATAGAACAATCTGGCTGTCAGCATGGATACAAAAGAACCTGAGAACATAATTGCTGGCTTGTGGAATTTCCATCAAAGAAGAAAATTCTTGACAAGTACACAAAAAAAAGATACAAAACATACAAAAGATAAAACATAAATAGACGTAAACAAATCAATTAACCAGGACATATATATAGAGTGCCCTTCCTCTACTAAATCACGTATTAAATGCTATATGACTAAGCCAAAGCCTTGTACTCCCCAAATTTACAGTATGTGTACCTGGAGGAAATCCTAACAATGAGATGGTAAGAGAATCTGACAAGAGAACACATACTGAATTCATACACTGGGTAGTATATAGTCAAGTGATTTCAGAACAGGGAGCCATGAAAATGGGCTATCTAGAAAATGCTTCCTGTAGTAAAACAGAGAAGACATTCCAGATTAGAGTTATCAAAAGAACAGAGAAACACATTGTGGAAAAGTACTTATGTGGATATGTTTGTTTTCCTTGAATTTGCTGGTGTTTTTCTGAGTTAATCAAGCCAATGTTCTTTTGGTGACAAAGGCATATGTTCTGGCATTAGTTACAAATTTCTCATCATTATCAACAAAATATAGTTTTGTGCAAACACCAAACATAGAGTTCTCGTGTCTAAACGTGGTAATTTGGCCTGAGAATGCATTTTGCGAACGTGAAGCCAATATGCCTCCTGAGAACCAGCACTAATGTTTCTCTCCATGGAACGTAAGGATTATCTTTTGTTCCCATGACAAAAGAGCCAGAGCTACAAAAACAAACAAAACCCAAGAAAGTCTATGCTAGAAATCTGAATGTTTAGTGTGTACTAACTCATCATTATCGAACATCTGCTATGAATGGGGAACCGTTGTAACATCCTCTGTGTCCAAGGAGTAGTTTAAAGAAGCAAAATGCAGAGAAACAGGCAAGAATAAAATCTAGCCAGTGACCAAATAAAACCTTTCAGCCATGGGAAAGCTACTGGAATTATTAATAAGGAGAAAAGCTTAGGAACATTTAGAAATGCATTATTTATTAAGAAACTGTCAGTGGGACTCATAAAAGGCAGGCTGTGAGTGAAAAATATGCTTGTTTGGGTTGAGTATATTACTGCAGACAGGTTGGAGAGAAGCTGGAAACAAAAGGGAACATTAATCTACTCTCAGGAAAGCATTTGTTATGGCAGCAACTATTGTGGTGGTTTGAAGCAAATGAATCCTGGTATGTGGTGAAAGCAAGTAGGAGTAATTAAAGAACAAAGGTTGTATGTTGTCTCAGCGATGGAGGTGAATTTAGTCATCTCATCTTGGGGCCAGTTAGAGGAGGGGCATCACACCAGACCGCCTGACCTGCCTCAGGAGAAATGAGAAAATGGACAAGAGACAACCAAATAAATACATGAGAATTAGGCAAAGAACACGTGACTGAGCAACTGAATGATGGGGCTTACCCACTAATAAGAAACATGAGCAGTATCCATGGAGAGCCCTTCTCCACCCCCCATGGATGACTGGGAACATGCTGGTCAGGGCACATCGGGGTGGGGGTGGGTTTGGGGGGGTTGGATTTTATCTCCTGAGCCCCTAAGTATTTGCCTCTCTCATGCACAAGCAGAAGAGTAAAGTTAATGCTGCAGGAAATAATGCAACAAGCTCAGACCTTAGACTAACCCAGGATTCGAACCTGGGTTCTGCCACTTACTAGCTACCTAATTTGGACTAGTGTTCTTGCGGTCTTTTTGTGTACAAGGGGTTTGCCTCTCTCATGCACAAGCAGAAGAGTAAAGTTAATGCCGCAGGAAATAATGCAACAAGCTCAGACCTTAGACCAACCCAGGATTCGAACCTGGGTTCTGCCACTTACTAGCTACCTAATTTGGACTAGTGTTCTTGCGGTCTTTTTGTGTACAAGGGGAATAGTAACACCAACCTCACATAGTTATATGAAGGCTAAAAATGTAAAAGAGTTCTTGAACACAAAATGTCCAACAGAGTTGCTGGCACATAGCTGGGGCTTGGTGAATATTAGGGGCTTTCTCTTTTCTGGGCCTAGTATATAATACCTTCTTAAACACAAGGAGAATAATTTGATATGGATCTACTCATTACATTTGGAGTCCATATCACTGATATACTCCAAAACTTTTTTATTTCTCCATTTGGTTCAGTATACACTGACAGAGGTAGATTAAAATCCCACATTTTTTTTTTTTTAATTTTTTTAATTTTTTTTATTTTTAAAGATTTTATTTATTTATTTGAGAGAGAGAATGAGAGACAGAGAGCATGAGAGGGAGGAGGGTCAGAGGGAGAAGCAGACTCCCTGCCGAGCAGGGAGCCCGATGCGGGACTCGATCCCGGGACTCCAGGATCATGACCTGAGCCGAAGGCAGTCGCTTAACCAACTGAGCCACCCAGGCGCCCTAAAATCCCACATTTCTGAAATGTTTGTATTATATGAGTAGCTGTACTCATATTTGATAAATGAAGTTGTTGGTTTTTCTATCTTCATTGTGGATTCTACCTTTTATCCTTATAAAATAATCCTCTTATAAAATAATTCTCTTACCGATTTTTCTTGAATTCTATTATTGAAATTAATATTGTCAACATTTTCTTTTTGCTTGAATAGTTCCCATTTTATTTCTAACTGCTGTATGTCACTTTATTCTTAATGAATTTTTTATAAGCAGAATAAAGTTAAAAAAAACTCCTGAGTCTTCATATTTTAATCTGCTTAAGTGGTAACTGATACATTTACATGTTCAATATTAATGTTCACCTTGACTTTTATTTCCTTTTTAAAGTATTTTAATATGTTTTTGCTCTTCATTTTATTTTCTTACCATATAAGTTATATTTCCTTTGCTTTTCTTCTTCTCTAGAATTTATAACATACAAAGTAAGTTTTAATTCTTTTAAAATTTACCTCTAGTTTTTTTCTGAAATATTCTTGTTCTTATGTTTTTTTCTAATTATTAAAAGTGCTAGGTGTCTTCAGATACCTTTCCTCCTACCCAGTAGGAGTATTTGGGTCTTTTACTACTTCTCTCCAGTTGCTAGTCTCAATCTTTCTTACTTTTTATTCTCTCACATTCCTCCTTTTATATACAATATTTAAAGGTATGGACGTGATGGGGAAGAGACCTCTTCTCAGCCTCAGACTCATCTATACAGCTGGCTACTGAAAACCTCAAAGGGATATCTGTTAAACATCTCACACTTAATATGCTCAAAATTCATCCTCTGATTTTTTCCTACAAATCTGCTTCAACCAGAGTCTTCTCCATCTCACTGATGGACATTCTGTCCTTGTTACTCATGCCAGAAACCCCGGAGTGAATCTTGACTTCTTACCAGATTACTTACCAAATCCTATTGGTTGTCCCTTAAAATTTCTCTAATAGCCTGTCCTTCTTACCTCCAACTTTGACTCTCTAACCATCACCTCTTACCTACCTGGATTGTTGCAATAGTCTCCTACCTAGTCTCCTTCCCTACCTTGTCTCTTATAGCCTACTGTCCATACAGCAGCCAAAAGAAAACTGGTCATAAACTATATTTTGTCATTTTCCATATCCTCAGTTTTCCTCATCTCCCTGCATGAATAGAGGCACTCTAGAAAAGAAGCCAAGGTCCTTGCAGCTTTGCTTTGAAGAGTGTCAGCTAAGAGACTCTCCTCACCCGCCATATCACACCGAGAAGTGAACAAAAACATCCTTCCATTGAGTTAAACCAAGATTTGGTTGGCAGGTGGTGTGGGTAATGCTGCAAAATAGCCTCAAATAATCCAGAAATTATTACCAACATTGAGATGTCACTGGGAAAAAAAAAACAAAACCTAAAGCATAGAGTATTGACTTAGAAGTTACGTATCAACCGGTGAAGAGAGCTATTACAGGTCAACTGGCCTGCTGGAGATAGTTATAATTGGCAAAATATTTGGTAGTACCACCAGTTACTATAACTGAGGAGGCAGTTCATGTGCTTATCGACCTTAAAGCTCCAAGGGAAAAGGTTAGAAAACATAACATTAGTAGCTAGATATTCACTAATCCCATCTGATCTAGCTAAATTCATAGGAACACTGCAATAATAAACTTCTCTTGATTTAAGACTATATGACTGAGGACTTGACAGTGGAATGTGGGTAGAAGGGATGATGGTCACATTCAAATGGCCTACAAGATCTCCAGTAGGCTCTCGTTTACCCATCCATACAGTAGACAGCAGAAGGTTTTGAGGTGGCAGGGCCACACATGAGAAAAGAAATATGTGGGGGGCATATTTTCTGAACTTCTTCCTACCTGAGAAATTCTTTTTCCCTTCTTCTAATGAACAATTCCTAGTCCTCAGTACTTTTGCTGAAAACTCTATCCTCATATAAAGTTTCATTTCCTTCTAACATTTGGTATTGCTAAGACAAATGTTGATGCCCACATAATGTCTGATCATGATATTAAAATGTTCTTTTCAAACTTGTGTGAGATTTTTCTCATGTTCTTTACTAACCATTGGTCTATTAAATCTATTTCTTTGGGACACGCAGAGTCTTTCAATCTAAATACCCATGCCTTTCTTCAATTTTGGAAATGCTTTTCTTTACATCTTAGATTACTGTTTCCTTCCCATTTGGTTTTTCCCATTTTCTTGTTGCATTTTTTAGAAGAGCCATAAATCTGTTTGAATTATTACCATTTTAAAATATATTTTCTCTGTTTTCACACAGTAGTGGTATTCCCTTACATTTAGGTGTGTCTCAATTTTATACCCCACCCTACTGATTCAACTTTCTGCAGCCTGAATTCTGACCATGTGTATTTCCAATTATTACCCTTACAGTTTCCAATAGCACAATCATTCCTTTTCTCAGGGAGTTCTATGTCCATGGTTACACCTTTTAGCATCATCTTCCATTTTAGTTTTTTCTTTCCTTGTGAACTTGTTCTCTTTCACAGACATAGACCATTAAAACTTATGTCCTTTGGAATACAGCAAGTAGTTTTCTCAAGTTTCAGCAGAACATTTCCAGATGTTTTTTCTCACAAATCTTCGTTATGATATTTCCTTTCCCATTCCTACAGTGTATTTTTATGTTTGCATGTCACTCACTCCTGAATAAGGCAAATGTACTTAACCCTCAGCACTTGTCAATAGAAAGAGTGTTTATAGATAGATATTCCTTGCATTCCTTCACCATTTACTTGGGTGATGGAGGAACCCACTTCCCCGATGCACAGTCAGAGGATGGCTGTAACTGCAAAGCTTCTCCCCAAATCCCATTATCTTGTACCCATTTATCTAGTGAGCTTTATCAGTTTAAGGTAATATTTTTTCTCTCCCCACTACTTATCTGATTCTCTAAATGGTTAAAATACCTTAAAAACCATAATGTGTAGCATTTTACCATGGCTCATGCTGTATCATATTTTGTTCATTTGTTGAGTCACTGATTTGCTTAACAATATGTGAGTGTTACTCTATAAAAATATGTTCTCTAACCTCAAAATGTGAGGTCAGGTAGATGGATGAAGTTACAATCTAACATCATTCAAGGGAACTAGCTCTAGATGAAAAGCTCTACCACCTGCCTCAGCCTTCAACCTAGCATTTTCTGCCCTAATGTTATTTGGAAACTAAAGCATCTGAATGAAAGGAAAATCTAAAAGGAATGGGCCAGTATTACTCTAATCCCATTAAAAAACAAAACAAAACAAAAAAACCAAAACAGAAAATAGAGCAAAATAGTCCAGCTTTCTTCAGATTATACATCACTGGTCTCTGTGCAATGAACTGCAAGTCAGGGAGGCCAAAATGTCTACATCTTTCAGATGAGCAGAGTTGTTTTGATTCTTAAGCTAAAATACAATCAGAAGTCAAATATTTTCCCCCAAAAGCTCAATATGCTTTGTAACCAACAGGTTGCAGGCCATAAGTTAAATGCTTGGTCTTTGCCTTTTAGGTTGTAAACCTGTTTTCTATTTCTTTGTTTCCATCTGTCTCTATCTTTAATGTGCCTACCTTTATTTTTCTGTTTCCATTACTTTCCTTTTCATACATGAAGTTCTCATTCTGATCTATTTCACTGATTCCACTAGCTTCAACCCGAGGTGCATGCAGAGACCTCACATATTTCTTCAGCTCTCACTACTCTTCCAATCACCATCCCCACATACACAACTCCATGTTAGACACCCCATCCTAACACGCTAATAGACACACAATACAACTCCACATGCCAACAACAACGCCAATCTTCTCTGACTGCCAAAAAAAAATCACTCCTCTTACCATTTCCCTTTTATATAATGAGATCCTAATCCACTCCATCAGCCAGGCTTGAAATCTTAGAAGTACTTTGCTCTTCTTCTCTTCCTGAGTACATTTCCAATTTCCTTTGAAAACACCATATCACTTCCTCCAGAATTTTTCTGAATAGCTTAATATATAGCAATCACAATCTTCATTATATTCATTATTATCATTTAACATAGACTGAAGCTTCTATATACCAAGAAACTGTACTAAGAGCTTCATATTTAATCTTCATGACAATCCTATGTGATGGTTACTATTCTTATATCCAATTTATAGATGAGGACAGCTACACCTTAAGGAAGTTTAAGTTTTCCCAGTTAATATAACTAGTAAAGTGTTAGGAAATGTTCCTACTTGGAGGGCAGTAGAATATAGAAGGAAAATAGGCTTTGAGGTCGGATGAATATACCCATACCTTGGTTCTTTTATTTAGTTTCTCTGTGGAGCTATTTAATCTCTCTGGACTGGGTCTCCACATCTATAGAACATAAATAATCACAGAGTTGTAGTGAAAATTAAGCATAAAGTATCTAAAACAATACAAATACGGGTGACTCTTGAACAACATGAGGGTTAAGGGCACCAACTCCCCACAGAGTCAAAACTCTGTGGACAATTTTTGACTCCCCCAAAATTTAACACCTGCTGACCAGAGGCCTTACAAGTAACATCAACATTCAATTAACACATATTTTGTATGTTATATGTATCATATACTGTATTCTTATAGTAAAGTAAGCCAGAAAAAGAAAATGTTAAGAAAAACATAAAATTCCTTTACAGCACTGTACTACATTTATACTAAAAAATTCCACGTATAAGTGAACCCATGGAGTTCAAACCCATGTTGTTCAAGGGTCAACTATAATTCTAAAATGTTAATTCTCTTTTTTTCTAGTAGAAAAACAAAAGGACCTGTTGAGCTTCTTTTGGTCAACTAATTTGGAATATGAGAGTTTCTGTGATCTCTAAATCTTATCTAAGAGGCCAATATAAATGAATATAGCTTTTGGTCTCCTGTTTTAATATTCAGCTTTAAATCTTGACATTTAAAAATGTTAAATTAATGGCTGATCAATTCCAAATAAATTACCATCTTTAGAGGTGATGCTAATCAATGGAGGACATGGCAGGGTTGGCTTCACAAAAGCTCATTTGACACTGAAGAAGATGTGATAATAATGGCTTAGTATTTGTGATTTTTACTCACTTATCATGTCATTACCATAGCAAACCTAATAGCTCTAATTAAACCCTTTGATGCTATGACTTCTAACAAGATGATGATGGTAATCATGTTATTATATAGATTATGTTAATAATAGGACTGACTTTCTTAGAAAGAAAGGAGTGATAACAATAATAACTTGAGTCCATATTCTCCACGTATCAGCAGAGAAGCACAATATGCTTCTCTGTGTGAGAGGGCAGCCTAGGCACATTGGCTATAGAAGGAGCCTTGAGACATAAGATAACTGGCTGGGAACAGGGGAAAGAGAGAGAAAGAGAGAGATGTCACATAATGGTACCTCAAGGACATTCAGATAAATTCATGTATACCCAGGAAAAGTATTTGCACAAAAGAATCATGACCCCAGGGGCACCAGGGTGGCTCAGTCGGTTAAGTGTCTGCCTTCGGCTTAGGTCATGATCTCAGGGTCCTGGGATTGAGCCCCATGTTGGCCTCTCTGCTCAGTGGGAAGCCTGCTTCTCCCTCTCTCTCTGCCTGCCTCTCCCCCTGCTTGTGCGCTCACTCTCTGTCAAGTAAATAAATAAAATCTTAAAAAAAAAAAAAAAAGAATCATGACACCAGAAAAAGTAGTGTGGAAGTGAGAACCCTATGCTCTAATACCCAGATATAGGATGTGGATATTAGTAAAGATTCTAAGAAACAAAGGACAGAGTCCAGCCAAAGAATTTGAGAGGTTAATGGCCAGGAGAGGGGGGAAAGGAGGGAGGGGGAGAGAGACAGAGAGATAGAATATAAATTTAACAATGAGATGCTACTCTCCGTGAGGCAAGGAAGCAATGAATGTTAAGTATAGCAATGGTCTAGATTTGAGGAGGAATGAGGTAAGTCTGCGATGAGTCTCCCAGTAGCCATGAAATTCTCTCCCTGGCCTTTACAATACAGTGAACAAGGACTGACAGAAGACATTCTAGTAGACTTTTTAAGAACATCGGGCTAACATGATAAATGTCACTCTGGTTCTCAAGTACTTTTCTGGTTCAAAGTTAAGATGTTTTTGTAATGTTCCATTTAGGTGTTCAATGTTTTTCAAATAAAGTGATTACAATGTTTATATGTTTAATTAACTTGCAGCTAAATAATTATAATCCTATTCTTCCCAGTGACAAGGAATAACGAGCCATCAAAACAGAGAAAAGTTTTTCTTTTCAAACTTTAGACAAAAAAGGGACCAATGAAGTTACTGATTCTAATTCCATCATTTTAAAGCTAAAGAAACTCAAGTCAATAAAATCTGGGACTTTCCCATGGTGGTTAGTATTAGCCAGTGGAAGAGCTAGACCTAAAATGCCTACTTCCTAATTCCTAGTCCATTTTTCTTTCCCTAGTAGTAATACTATCCTTACGTTAACATTGTGTAATTTCTAAAACACTTTTCATGTTTACCTTATTGAATTCTAAAAATATCCCTGAAAATTAGCTAATAAGAAAACTGGGACTTAAACTCAAAGATTTTAAATACACCCAAGTAATTGGTCTCTTCAACTTTATCTTCACTCCTTAGCTGTTACTGGATACCCAGCCTCATGTATCTACCTACCCTTATGACATACCTAATGGGATATCTAATTTGCTTCTCAAACTTAACATGATAAAATGGGAATCTTGATTTCCTCATCCAACCTCTGCTCTTACATGTTGGTCCCCTAGCTTTTTTTGTCTTATTAGATGGCACTGCTATGCATCCAACTGCTAAAATCTAAGCACAGTGCTTAAGTCCTCTCTTCCCCTTCTTTCCAATGTCATGATCATTCAGCACATTCTATTGACTACCTCCAATACATATCCCAATGTGTCCACTTCTTTCCAACTCCACTTCTACCATACTGGTCCAGGCCACTGTCGTCTCTTGCCTCGATTATCACTACAGCGTGTGCCTAGATCTCACTGTTTCCAATATTGCCCATCTGCAATTCTCCCTCCACAAAGCTGAGAAGAAACTTTCTCAGATATCCAGGAACGCAAGTTTCATAGCTCCTAGGCCATGGACACTCTGACAATATCTGAACATCTGTCCCTGTGTCTGTCTCCCAAACTGGAGGGTAAGAACATTGTGAAGGCATTATACTGCATGCATTCAATACATGTGCCTAAATATAAGCATGTATAGTGCATATTAAAGTAATTAAATTGTAATAAATAGGTATATCCATCATCAAGGAAATCTTGAAGACCCTAATGTTGCTGGCCCCCTTCATGTTTGAATCTGCTATCCTTCCCATCCCCCTCAAAAAAGAAGGCATGCTCCTGACCTTTGTGTGTAGGAATCTTATGTTCTACTTTATAGTTTTATAATAGATTATTACAATCCAAAAATCACATTTTTATAGTTTTTCTTATATTTAAACTTTAAAGGACTGGAATCATAGTAGTTACATTCTTGTGTGACTTGCCTTTTCTTCTCACTCAATATTTACTCAACATCATGAAGTCTGCATAGTTTATACAGGTTCATGTGTATAGCTATGGTTCATTCCTTCCTACTGCTAGATTGTCCATTCTGTCACTCTGTCACTGTTTATGAATTTCATAATTTTTATTTGGGCTGTTTTATATACGAATCATACATAGTATTATGTAGTAGTTTTATATAAAATCATTCTTACATGCCCCCTGGTACACATGTCCAAGATCTTCTTCACAGTATATATCTAAGGGTAGAACTTCTGGGTTGTAGGACTTAGAGATCTTCAAGTTTACCAAGTAGTAACAAAGAGTTTTGTAGAGTGGTTACAAATACACCCTTCTACTCCCACTAGCAGTATGTAAGCTTCCCCACAGTCTCACATCCTTGCCAAATCTTGACATTGTCAGAAATTTTAACTTTTGCCAAAATGATTAATGTGAAATGAAAGATTTTATGGTTTTAGTCTGAATTTCTCTGATTTACAGTGAGCTTGAAAATGGTCTCATATTTATTGGCCATTAATTTTTCTTTTTCTATGAAATGTCCTTTCATATCTTTGAATTATTATTTATTTACTTAGTTCATAAGAGTTTTTACATAGTCTAGATGCAAATCTTTTGTTGACTTTACATGTGGCAAATATTTTCTTCAAATATATAGCTTGTATTTTCACACCAAAATATGTGATCTGATAAACTGAAATGGTTCAAAAAAATCTGTTTTCTTCCCCAAAAGGCAATAAATATCGTTTTCTAGTTTTAAAGTTTTACATTTTACATTTAGTCTTCAATCTTCTTGGATTGGATTATTGTGTACTGTGAAAGGTAAGCACCCAAATTTATATTTTCCCTAATTGAAAACCAGTTGCCTCAGCACCATTTGTTAAATGGGCCATCCTTTTCCCTGACTGAAATGTTTTCCACTTTTGTCATATAGCAAGACTCTGTATATGCCAGAGTCTGTTTCTGAGCTCTGTTTTATGTCTCACTGGTTATCTGTCTATCCTTGGGTGAATCTCACCTTCTCTTAATTATTATGACAGAATAGAGAGGCAGTACAGTGTCATGCTCAGAGAGTGGACGCTGGTGCCTGTTACTTCGGTTTGACTTCTAGTTCAGTTCCATCAGTGTTAGTTGTGTGACCCAGAGCAGATCCTTTCCAGTCTCCATGTGTAAAACTGGAGATAATAACTCTACCTATTCCAAAGGTTAGCTGTGAAGACTAAGTAAGTCAATAAATATTTAAAAAAAAAACTTGTAAAAATGCTGATGTGTAGTAATGCTTCATATATGTTAGCATTGCTTTAAAAATTAATTTTTCATTACATGCATTTCTTTCAGACTATCAAGAAAGCTGGTACAAAAAAAAATAAAGTCTGTTATTAGGCAAATAAAAACCACTTTCTGTCCTCTCCTCATTTTCAAAATGTAATTAATATCATTACTTCTCAGGTCATACCTGCTATCCTCAAACCTGTTGTCATTTCTCCATGAGGAATTGTCCTTGACAAGTATTTTGGCCCCTTTCCCTGGCCTGCTACCAGCCTTCTGCTTATTTCCTGGGACCTGCCGTGTGATGTATTGTTTCCAGGCTGAGTATTGTTTAATGTTCATACAACAAACACTAATTGAAGTTTCCAGGAGCTTGTTCCTCCAAGCCAACTTTGTGCTGGTGCTGGGTCCAATCTGTCCAAGGCCCCTTGGGATATCATCCATCCAAATGTAGGGATGCATGGGCTTGGTCATCTGGCTACAAACCAGAGGTCTCTCCATGGTCCACTTGACCTTGAAGTCTTTAGCCTTGGAAGTCCACATTTTAGGAGAAGGTCTGTTTGTTAATGGAGAGATTGAAGCATCTCTGAAAGTACTCCAAAAAGGCTGCTTTGTCTGAGTAAAGAATAGGCACAGATGTTCAGAAAAAGTGAGTACATTCTCCAGGTTGCAACAGGCTCTGTGTGCTCTGCCTGAGACAGAGTAAAAAATAAGTTATTTGTCAGATGAACCGATGATGATGATACATTTTATCTTTGTAAAGTCCCTTCTCCAAAAGGCTTTCTCACACACCCAATTTTCACCTTATCACCTTGGGAAAAAAATTCTCATCACTCACTCTTCCTATCAGCCTCATTTTTACCATTGAAAAACTAAAGAAATGGCAAATACATGGATTAAATCAAAGTTAAGCAGTTACACATTTCTTCTCTCATTTTCTGATTTAGCAGTTTTTGAATGTCTGCCAGGAACTGTTAGCTACTAGAAAAGCAAAGATGATTAAAATAAGGTTCTTGACACTACTTGCTGTCTTGCCCACTTACCTTCAGCTTCACGTTGCAGAAGGTAAAATAAAGGTGTAAATACATTTGTATACAACAAACTTACAAATGCTATCACAGAGATACGTACAATGCACTAACAGAACCAGGATTACTGAGGTCTAAATTCTACTTAGAATGACCAACGTCTTAAAGAATCAACAGAAGCTTCCAAGATAAAGAATGAAGTAAGGACATTAAAGACAGACAAAAGCTTAAAGGAGAAAGGTGATTTTGTCTTCGGGAATGGAACAGAGTTAAATTAGATTAAAAAAAAAAAAATGAGGATGGATACAGTATAGTTTAAAAGGAAGTGAAAAACTAAAGTTAGCAAAATAAATAATTTATTTTGGCTATTATGAAGAGTGAGACTATAAACCTGTGTGTATATTATCTAAGCACCAGTTTTCCATTATTTGGGGCATAAAGCTAGAAGAGCAATTGCTAGGTCACATAGTAACTCTATGTGTAACTTTGTGATGAATCGCCTGTTTTCCATAGTGGCTGAAACATTTTACATTCCTACCAGCAAGGTATAAAGGATCCAGTTTTTCCTCATCCTTGACAACATTTGTTATTTTCCAACTTTTTGATTGCCAGAAATTTTTATATTCCATCTTTTTTATTAGAGCATCCTAGGGGTTGTGAAATGATATTTCATTGTGGTATTGATTTGTATTCCTCTATTGACTAAGAATATGGAACATCTTTTAATATGTTTGGTCATTTTTATATCTTTGGAAAAATGCCTGTTCCAGTCTTTTGCCCATTTTTGAATTAGGGTATATATCTTTCAGTTGTGAGTTATAAGAGTTCTTGATATGTTTTGGATAGTAGATCCTTGTCAGATAGACAATTTGCAAATATTTCCCCCTATTCTATAGATGATCTTTATGCTTTCTTGATAATGTCCTTTGATACAAAAGTTTTGAATTATTATGAATTTCAATGTATTTTTCCTTTTGTTGCTCATGCTTTTGGTATATCCAAGAACACAATGTCAAATTTACAGTTATAAAGATTTACCTCTATGTTTTCTTTTAGGAGTTTTATGGCTTTAGCATTACATTTACATTGTTGATCCATTTTGATTTAATTTTGTATTTGGTGTGATGTATGAATCCAACTTCATTCTTTCACCTATGAACACTCTTGGAACCCTTGTCAAGAATCAATTAGCTATAGATGCATGGGTACGTATATGTACAGACATACATATCTGAGTTCTATTCCATTGATCTATAAGTCTATTCTAATGTCAGTACTACATTATCTTCATTACTGTAGCTCTGTAGTATGTTTTGATATTGGGAAAAATTAGTCTTTTAACTTTGTTATTCTTTTACAATGTTGTTCTGAAGACTGAATTAGGGTTCTACAGAGAAACAAAACTAATAGGACATAGACAGACAGATATAGATAGATGGACAGAAGAAGTTTATTATAGGAATTATATATAGGAATTCTCACTTGAGAAGTCCTCCAACCAGCTGCTACAAGCTGGGAGCCAGGAAAACCACTGGTATAATTCAGTCCAAGTCTGAAGGCCTGAGAACCAGGAGCTCAAGAAGAGAATAAGAATTCACCCTTCCTTATCTTTTTCGTTCTATTCAGGTCCTGTAGGGATCAGATGAGGCCCACTCACATTGATGAGGACAGATTTCCTTTACTCAGTCTACAGATTCAAATTCTAAGTCTCTTCCAGAAATGCTCTCAGAGACACACCCAGAAATAATGTTTTAGCAGCTATCTAGGCATCCTTTGGCCCAGTCAAGTTGACATGTAAAATAAATCATCACAGGGCTCTTCCTGCCAGTAACATATGAATTTGAGGATTAGCATTTTCATTTCTGCCAAAAAGGCTATTGGAATTTTGATAGGGATTACACTGAATGTATGGATCATCTTGAGAGTACTGTCATCTTAACAATATTAAGTCTTTCAGTCCATAAATACTGGATGTCTTCCCATTTATTTAGGTCTTTAATTGCTTTCATCAAGTTGTTATAGTGTTCAATTTACAAGTTTTTCATCTCCTTGTTTAAATTTATTCCTATGTATTTTTCTTTCAAATGCTACTTTAAATGGAATTGTCCAAAACAAACAACCAACTAACAGTCAGACACATAAAAGACACCACATATATAAGAGCTAACAAAACCAATAGAAAATAGAGTAAGGTCTATAGGGCTATAGCTGGAAATGGGAATTTTCAGATGTAGATTTTAGAGTAATATGTATACTACATTTAACAAGCTAAAAGTTTACAAATTTCAGCTCGTCAATGAAAATATTTTTTTAAAAAGGAAGCAACTTATTTGAAAATAACAAGGTAAAGTTTCCAATCAGAAGAAAAGCTGTGACCGTGTGTTCAGCTGACTCTGCTTTCATTACAAGAACAGCTATTAATATTTGAGTACTTATTACTGCCAGGTCCTATTTTAAATGAATTATATGTTTTAACACATTTAATCTGTATAGCAACCAGATGAGATAAATACTATTATTACCTCATTTTTCAGATGAGAACACAGAGGCAAAGAGACCATAAAGCACTTACCCAGTATCACAAAGCTGTAAATACTGAAGTCAGGTTTAAGCCCTAGTCCCCAAATCTTAGAATACTAAAAGTATGAATACTCTTTTAACACAAGTACATCAGTTCCTTGGAGGAATACAGTATGCTTTTGTCAACTCTGAAGAATCTGTTTTTTTTTTTCTTTTTAAGAAAGCCATTTCATTTCACAAATATATACCACAAAAACTGTGTATCAGATTCTCATAAGTTTTATTCCATAAAAAAATTGAAAAAATGCACTGCAAGTTTAAGCAAGGCAGATAACTTTAAAAGAAAGGATGCCAAAAAAAAAAAAAATAGCGAAGTCACATATGACCTAGGTCTTCATGGATGGAAGTGATGTCTACATTTGGAGAAAGAAAAGAAGGGTCTTACAGACAGAAGGAATAACACCTGATGTGTTCAGGGTTCATGCCTCGTTCCTTGTGCCTGGAGCATTGAACATATGGAATACCAGGAAAGGAGTTTCATGGAAAATGGAGGATAAACAGTTAAAACACACACACACACACACACACACACACACAAGATTCTGGAGTGATAAACTAAGTGATAAACTAAGACTGTGAAAGGTTTGAACTCATTTTAATGTGGCTTTAATACTCATCTTTTAGCAAAGTAAAACTACCAGGGGCTTTGAACAGGGCAATGACATGATCAGAACAATGTCTTAGAGATGACAGTGATGCTCAGCACCCAGAGAGCGAGCAAACCAGCTTGGAAGCAAGGGCCATGGTTGGGGAGAGAGAAAATTAGAAACTCTTACAAGGCACTGGCTAAGAAAATAGAATTGACTTTAAAATGTAGTAGTTAGGCAAAGCTCAAGCCAAACAGGAAAGGAAGCAATCTACTAAATCAGAATTTTAAAATGTAGGAAAATGAGACCCTTGCCATGTGGCTAGAATTACCTATGCAATTGCTTCAAATACCTTTTTTTTTTCTAAAAAAATAAGAGTTGCTGTAAGTTTAATTTCAGTGTATTTACATTAAGAAAATGTTTTCATTCTCTTGACTTCTTTGTTCTAATTGTTTTAAATATAGGCATGCAAATATCTTCTCCCATTCTGTTGGTTGTCTTTTAGTTTTGTTGACTGTTTCTTTTGCTATGCAAAAGCTTTTGATCTTGATGAAGTCCCAATAGTTCATTTTTGCCCTTGTTTCCCTTGCCTTTGGCGATGTTTCTAGGAAGAAGTTGCTGCGGCTGAGGTTGAAGAGGTTGCTGCCTGTGTTCTCCTCTAGGATTTTGATGGACTCCTGTCTCACATTGAGGTCTTTCAACCATTTGGAGTCTATTTTTGTGTGTGGTGTAAGGAAATGGTCCAGTTTCATTCTTCTGCATGTGGCTGTCCAATTTTCCCAACACCATTTGTTGAAGAGACTGTCTTTCTTCCATTGGACATTCTTTCCTGCTGTGTCGAAGATTAGTTGACCATAGAGTTGAGGGTCCATTTCTGGGCTCTCTATTCTGTTCCATTGATCTATGTGTCTGTTTTTGTGCCAGTACCATGCTGTCTTGATGATGACAGCTTTGTAATAGAGCTTGAAGTCTGGAATTGTGATGCCACCAGCTTTGCTTTTCTTTTTCAATATTCCTCTGGCTATTCGGAGTCTTTTCTGGTTCCATACAAATGTTAGGATTATTTGTTCCATTTCTTTGAAAAAAGTTCATGGTATTTTGATAGGGATTGCACTGAATGTGTAGATTGCTCTAGGTAGCATTGACATCTTCACAATATTTGTTCTTCCAATCCATGAGCATGGAACGTTTTTCCATTTCTTTGTGTCTTCCTCAATTTCTTTCATGAATAGTTCATAGTTTTCTGAGTACAGATTCTTTGCCTCTTTGGTTAGATTTATTCCTAGGTATCTTATGGTTTCGGGTGCAATTGTAAATGGGACCGACTCCTTAATTTCTCTTTCTTCTGTCTTGTTGGTGTATAGGAATGCCACTGATTTCTGTGCATTGATTTTATATCCTGCCACTTTACTGAATTCCTGTATGAGTTCTAGCAGTTTTGGGGTGGAGTCTTTTGGGTTTTCCACATAAAGTATCACATCATCTGCAAACAGAGTTTGACTTCTTCTTTGCCAATTCGGATGCCTTTTATTTCTTTTTGTTGTCTGATTGCTGTGGCTAGGACTTCTAGTACTATGTTGAGTAGCAGTGGTGATAGTGGACTGCCGTGTTCCTGACCTTAGGGGGAAAGCTCTCAGCTTTTCCCCATTGAGAATGATATTCGCTGTGGGTTTTTCATAGATGGCTTTTATGATATGAGGTATGTAACCTCTATCCCTATACTCTGAAGAGTTTTGATCAAGAAAGGATGCTGTACTTTGTCAAATGCTTTTTCTGCATCTACTGAGAGGATCATATGGTTCTTGTTCTTTCTTTCATTAATGTATTGTATCACATTGATTGATTTGTGGATGTTGAACCAACCTTGCAGCCCAGGGATAATTTCCACTTCGTCGAGGTGAATAATCCTTTTAAGGTACTGTTGGATCCTACTGGCTAGTATTTTGGTGACAATTTTTGCATTCATGTTCATCAAGGATATTGGTCTGTAATTCTCCTTTTTGATGGGGTCTTTGTCTGGTTTGGGGATCAAGGTAATGGTGGCCTCATAAAACGAGTTTGGAAGTTTTCATTCCATTTCTATATTTTGGAACAGTTACAGAAGAATAGGTATTAATTCTTCTTTAAATGTTTGGTAGAATTCCCCTAGGAAGCCATCTGGCCCCAGGCTCTTGTTTGTTGGGAGATTTTTGATGACTGCTTCAATTTCCTTAGTGGTTATGGGTCTGTTCAGGTTTTCTATTTCTTCCTGGTTCAGTTTTGGTAGTTGATACATGTCTAGGAATGTATCCATTTCTTCCAGATTATCTAATTTGCTGGCATATAGTTGCTCATAATATGTTCTTATAATTGTTTGTATTTCTTTGGTGTTGGTTGTGATCTCTCCTCTTTCATTCATGATTTTATTTATTTGGGTCAGTTCTGTTTTCTCTTTGATAAGTCTGGCCAGGGGTTTATCAGTCTGTTAATTCTTTCAAAGAACAAGCTCCTAGTTTCGTTGATCTGTTCTACTGTTCTTTTGGTTTCTAGTTCATTGATTTCTGCTCTGATCTTTATTATTTATCTTCTCCCGCAGAATGGGAGAAGATATTTGCAAATGACATATCAGATAAAGGGCTAGTATCCAAAATCTATAAAGAACTTATCAAACTCAACACCCAAAGAACAAATGATCCAATAAAGAAATGGGCAGAAGACATGAACAGACATTTTTCCAAAGAAGACATCCAAATGCCCAACAGACACATGAAAAAGTGCTCAACATCGCTTGGAATCAGGGAAATCCAAATCAAAACCTCAATGAGATACCACCTCACACCAGTCAGAATGGCTAAAATTAACAAGTCAGGAAATGACAGATGTTGGCGGGGATGCAGAGAAAAGGGAACCCTCCTACACTGTTGGTGGGAATGCAAGCTGGTGCAGCCACTCTGGAAAACAGTATAGAGGTTCCTAAAAAGTTGAAAATAGAGCTACCATATGACCCAGCAATTGCACTACTGGGTATTTAGCCCAAAGATACAAACGTAGGGATCCAAAGGGATACATGCACCCCATGTTTATAGCAGCAATGTCCACAATAGCCAAACTATGGAAAGAGACAAGATGTCCATTGGCAGATGAATGGTTAAAGAAGATGTGGTATATATATACAATAGAATATTATGCAGCCATCAAAAGGAATAAAATATTGCCATTTGCAACAACATGGATGGAACTAGAGGGTATTATGCTGAGCGAAATAAGCCAATCAGAGAAAGACATGTATCATACGACCTCACTGATATGAGGAATTCTTAATCTCAGGAAACAAACTGAGGGTTGCTGGAGTGGTGGGGGGTGGGAGGGATGGGAGGGATGGGGTGGCTGGGTGATAGACATTGGGGAGGGTATGGGCTATGGTGAGTGCTGTGTATTGTGTAAGACTATTGAATCACAGAATTGTACCTCTGAGACAAGTAATACATTGTATGTTAAAAAAAAAAAGATGATGATGATGATAGCAGGAAGGGAAAAATGAAGGGGGCGGGAATCGGAGGGGGTGACGTACCATGAGAGACTATGGACTCTGAGAAACAAACTGAGGGTTCTAGAGGGGAGGGGGGTGGGGGATGGGTTAGCCTGGTGATGGGTATTAAAGAGGGCACGTGCTGAATGGAGCACTGGGTGTTATACAGAAACAATGAATCATGGAACACTACATCAAAAACTAATGATGTATGGTGATTAACATAATAAAAAATAAATTTAAAAAAAAAGTAAAAATGAGAGAAATTTGTATTTTCTTAACAGCCAGAATTAGAATTCCTCTTAAAAGAGCTACCCTTAATGAAATTTGTTGATAAGTTTCTCAGGGAGAAAGTGAGACCCTAAGGCACAGTTTATCTGTGGCCCATTGGCCTCCTGTATCATTTCCTATAGAACTGCGGAAAATTCACATTTCTGAGTCCCACCCCACGAAACTGAATGAGAATTCCTGGGGAAGGGGAGTGCTTCCTGAGGTTTGCCTCACAAACCTGTTAAGGAAAAAGAGTAAATCCCTTGTCTATGCAAGTTGAAGGTGATCGTGCAGATGCAATAGTCAGTGCCCCCCAGCTAGTATTAACTTTCTGTTTACTCAGTAATAATCGTTGCATTCTTAAACATTTTTATTGAGGATGGGTTTTTTTTCTGAATTTCGTTTTTCTGATTTTGTGTGTGCGCAACCAAATCCAAGTTAATAGTTTACACCCAGGCTGAGTGCTGTGGGGACACAGGATACCAGTTTGGAAAGAAGGCAGAAGACAGCCTAAGAATTTGAGCCTTCCCAGAACTAGCAGAAGACATTAAGGAAGGCTCAGTGTCCACACAGTGTGTATTAGGGTTTCTAGCCAATCTCAAGGATTGGGGAGACGTGAACAGCAATGAGGTCCCATGATTAAACAATTGCTAGCAGCCTCCTTCTGTTTGGTTTGTGTGGCTCCAGCTGAGGCTGTCCAGAGCCATCAGCAGATACTGTTGAATGCTGCTTCCTCTATAGGAAACGTCTGGAAGGGAGTTGAGAGGCAGCAAGTTTACAGCCCCAGAGATAAATGTGCCATTGTTCTTCCCCTCCATCCGGGTCACATGAAGTATTGGCTAATGCTCTAGTCTGACCTTTCCTCTGCCCCACTCCTCAACCAGACCTCTCAGCAGAAGACAGAGCACCTCTTCTGGGAATGGGTTTTTTGTTAAGTCCAGAAGTCTTAGCTTCCTTCTTTCTGAAGATTGAAAGAGTACAGAGCAAGGATCAAGAAAGATGAGGAATCCTTCCATGCAGGCAGACAGTGGGGTTGTGGGATTGCTGATGGTCTTAAAAATCACTTTGATATACAGGTGCTATAGGTGCTTGGGCCTTATTTCGAATGAACATTTTAAAGACTTATTTCTTTGTGGGATATAAATAACCAGACCATTCATGTGGCAATCTGTACACATAATTTTGTAGAGGGAACTGATTTTAGAGATTAGGTTAGTTCTGTCTCCCTTAATTTTAAGAAAAAACTGAGTTCCAAAGACTTTCTTAGATTCACATATTTTGATTATAGCAGAGGTGGGATGAAAATTTTTTAAGTTATTTTTTTTCTATTAAAGTCAACATGTGATGAGTCAGTGCATACCTATATATTTTTTTCAGTGCTCTATGCAATACGTGCCCTCTTTAATACCCATCACCAGGCTAACCCACCCCCCACCCCCCTCCCCTCTAGAACCCTCAGTTTGTTTCTTAGAGTCCATAGTCTCTCATGGTTCGTCTCCCCCTCCGATTTGCCCCCCTTCATTTTTCCCTTCCTGCTACCTTCTTTTTTTTTTTTTAAACATATAATGTATTATTTGTATCGGAGGTACAGGTCTGTGATTCAGCAGTCTTACACAATTCACAGTGCTCACCATAGCACATACCCTCCCCAATGTCCAATGTCATTTTTACTTTAAATTTGGTTAGTGGCAAAAGTGTATATAGATAATTAAGGCCCTAAGTGACTGTATATTGTTTAAAGTACCTAGATAACTCTATTGAGAATAACTTTTTTTTTTTTTTTTTTTTTTACAGATTCAGAAACTTGCTTGAAAGAGGGTTACGGTAAATACCTTGTTCATTTCTTTGGAGTTATGTTAATTTTGAGGTAACTCTGAAATATATATTTTGTGTGTGTGAGAGAGAGAGAGAGAGAGATGTGATCCTTTCAGAGCTCTGGAAGAGGGACACACAAACTGTTATTCTTAGAAGACTGTACCTCTCCTGTCGCTGAAGCAAATGCATTGATTAGATGAGTGCATGGGGAAAGAAAATGCACTCTAATCACCAATGCCCCTAGTCAAACTTAAAGAGCAAAGTGAAGGGAGAATTTCAAATACTTTCCATCACAATACCTTCAATCTCCAAATCATGGAGGTGTTTGTGTTGCCTCTACCTATTTTAATTAGGGACTGATCTAACTTATGCTTGTGTTTTAGCTTCAACAACTTTTGTTTTTCAGAGTGTAATGACACTTAATCCGTGTATTATGGTGGCAAAATACTCATTATAAAATTCACATAATACTGAATGGCAGAATTTAACAAGTAGAAATCTCAATTCCTTTACTGTTTCAATTGTCCCTTTATGCAAATACATACACACAGACACACACACACAAACACACAGATACACACACAAGCATATATATTTCAACATACATAGGATTATGTTCTATATCTTTTATTATAATTTCCTTTTTTTCCCCTTAAATCAGTGTTCTCTTTCAATGACAGAACACTGACCTATCCTGTTCTTTCCAAGAAGGACATCTGATTCTATGTTAACTATATGCTACAATTTATTCAACCAATCCCTTATTGTGGAGGTCAACTGTTTATTTCATTGAAGTAACCACTATCAGTAGTTTGGAGAGCTTTGTTTTTTAATGTGCTGGTTGTTTTTAGGTTTTTCTGATGATTTCTATTAAAATTGTGAATAATTTTGAAAAACATAGCACATTAACAATTTGGTGTTTTCTCTTACATTATTTTTGTTCTTCTATTGCTCAATGTTGTAACTTTACATGGTAAACTAAAACTCAGTCTTGTCATATCAATTTCAGTGTATTTGTGAAATCCTCAGTGTGAGGGATGTTAAGCACATAAACATCTTTCCATTTTTCTGCTCTCCTGTCCACTTCCTTGTTTTAAAAATTCTGTTAATATTTATTATACAAAGCTGTAGCCAAATTAAAATCTTCTATGTTTTCTCAAAAGTTGATTCTAAAATTTCCCACCCAATAAAAGTAATAAAATATTAGTATTATGTAAATATTACTCTCTAGAGGAGCAAGTAGGGAAATAAGATCCACAAGGACAGAAAAATAATCTTGTGTCCTTATCTCAATGTTGCTTGAGGGAGAATGCCTCAGGCATCCAGGACCAAAGGAATTTCCTGTGATCTCTTTGTTCACACTTTTTTACTTTGATTGTTCCAACTCATTGTTATTGTTGCACCTTAAGTGTTCTTGCCATCGTTGGTTTATCAGCCTATGCCCTACAGTAATATTTTCAACTTAAGTATAATATAAATAGTTCATTATCTAAAACCATGCATATTTGAAAAATACCTGTGTGTGTGTGTGTGTGTGTGTGTGTGTGTGTATGCTTTCACACTTGATTAGTAGTTGTGCAACGCATAGAGGTACTGGTAAATATAATTTGCCCCTTCAGAATTTTGAAGGAATTTCTTCATCATTTTAGTATGTGAGCAGATGTGTGAGCCTTGGAGGCAGGTGGCAGAGGATTAAAGGCGGGCTCTGATCCTTAGCTCCTCAGCCACTTCAGTAACTTTGCTTTTCTGTACCTTACCTTTCCTAATCATAAAATGAGAATAATATTAAGACTGGTGAGAATGAGTACACATTTAAAGTATATAGCTTAGTGCCTATGACTTAGGGACATTCAAAAAAGGTTGACTATTCTTTGAGGTAGCCAAAATTGCTAATGAGAAGTTGATGTCATATTTATTTCATACTCTCATAAATAAATCTCATATACTCATTTTGTATCTATTTCTGAAAGTTTTAAGATTTCCTCTTTTCCTTGGAGAAGTTAGATTTCAGAGAATGTGTCTAGGTATGATCTTTAATCATCCATCCTTCTCAGTTATAGACAGATCTTTAAGTTTGAACTCTGTTTTTGCCTTGGGGAAATTTCATTTTATATTTCTTTGATTACTTATTTCCTCTACTATCTATATTCTCTATTTCTGGAAATGATTTCAGAGAGATGTAGCTATCCTGAATCTATTCTGCATTTTTCTTCATGTTTCTGAACTATTTTCTATTTCTACAGTATCGCTGTAAATTGCAGATGTTCCTAGTTTTTCCTTCCTACTGACAAACTGCCCATTCATTGACTTTTTTATTTCAGTAGTTAAATATACTCTGATTTTCAGGAAACATTACTTGTTCTTTGATTGCTAGTTTTTCAAAGCAGCCTGTTCTTTTTCTTGGATGCAACAACCTCCCTAAGGATGCAAATTAGAATTTAATTCTCAATTCTCTTCTTTTCCCTGAATTATCTCACCTTCCTCTGGAATCGGATGCTTTGTTGTTCATTCATCTTAGTTATTCTCCATTCTTTCCTTGTGTTCCTCTATTGTATGGTGAACTTTGTGTGTTTATTTATATAGAGATGTTTTATGTAATTTCAATTAAAATAATGCATATATATAGGTTAAAATTTCAAATGTGGCCTGAAAGACTATGCTGTCCAGTCACTGCAACCCTCCATGCCTGAAACCTTCCTCCAGGTCTCAGACATGGAGCAGTCACTTTCTACTCTTTCATTTCCTCTTGTATCTAACTAGGTTTTTGGTTTTCTCTTTTATGTCTTTAAAAATTTTATTTATTTGAGAGAGAGAGCACGAGTGAGCAAGTGGGGTTGGGGGCAGAGCGAGAGGGAGAGAATCTCAAGCAGACTCCCCTCTGAGCATGGGGCTGGATCTCACAGCCTTGAGATCATGACCTAAGCTGAAATCAATAGTCGGACACTTAACCAACTAAGCCACCCAACAACCCCTGTAACTGTTTTCTAAATAATGTATTCATAGTTCTGTATGTTCACTTATCAGTTCTAGACACCTCGTACTGAGTTTCTACTATGGAAGATGAAAACTTAGCTCTCATACTATGATCCCAGGATACACTTGCCTCTTCATACCTTTATATTACAGTATTTGGTTAAATCAATACGCACTATTTGCACTAAGATTTCACAGATGTGCTTTTACTTTGTATTCATTCTGTTTAGGGTTCATTGTGCTTCTTGAACTTGTGGGTGACCATCTCTCACGGAAGAATTGCTCAGTTAGATACTAGTCTAGAAGCAGAAGACTTGTTTTAACCTTAGTTTAAAACTTGTGTTAAGGAGTCAGGGTCTCTGGCTTTGTCTTCAAGACAATAAACATGTGAAAAATTTGTTTGCCAAATCAATATGTTGGCCTGAACTAAAAGATAACTAAAAGAAAAGCAGATTTACATGAGTAAAAGATTAAGAGTATTTTTCCATCTTCCATTCACTTTTTTAAACATGCAAAGCACTGTCTAGGAAGTGCTAAATTTTCATTGCTTATCTTACAATCCAATAAAAATTCCAGTAAATAATTTAAAACTAGTCTTATTAAAATCAGGCTTATGTGTGCATTTGACGGACTTCCCATGCTATAGCTCTATAACACCCTTTTTTTTAAATATTATAAGGAAATTATCCAAACTTAGACTTCTGTTTGGCTAAGTATAAATTCAGAGAGAATACAGTTTCCTTACATTTTAGAAAAAAAAATCATTAGTTAACTCTTTAAATTTCCTCTGATTATTCAAGACATATTCTATTAGCAAATGTTTCACAATGGTACTATGAAATTTCTCAACACTAAAGATCATTTTTGGTTATCACCTGTAGCACAACCTTATAATAAGAATCAAATAATTAGCTACACCAGTGGTAAGCAATGTTGTTGAATTTCAAGGAAAATAAAAAATGAGCATGAACCGCTTCCTATTTTCTCATTCCAAAGGAACTTTTTTTTAATACCAAAGAGAAAACATGGGTATTCTGAAAACTTAAATCAAGGGTTAACAAACTTTCTGTAAAGATATAAAGGCCAAACAGTACGTATTTTAGATTTCATGGGCCTAACATCTGGGCCCTTATAGCTCAAAAGACAGTGCATTTTATTATTTTTTAAAGATGTTATTCATTTATTTGAGAGAGAGAGAGAGAGAGAGAGCACAAGCAGGGGGGAGGGGAGCCTGAAGCACGGCTTCATCCTAGGACCCTGGGATCATGACCTGAGCCGAAGGCAGACACTTAACTCACTGAGCCACCCAGGCGCCCCAAAACAGTACATTGTTTAAAAGGTGAATATGGCTGTGTTCTAATACAACTTTCTTTAAAAAACTCAGTTTTCCATCATTTTCCCTACAACAGAGAACCATTCTTTCCATCACACTCAGCCCATCTTCTAGCCCCAAATGAAATGTTGTGAAGGGGCTAAACCCTCACAAAGCTGAGAAACTGTCTAGAACTTCCACTAGATAACCAAAAACCAGCATCACCATCTGTACCTACTACGATGAGGATTCTGTGCATGGCAGGCAGAGCTGAGAAAGGAAGGACTAAATGTCCATACTTTCTCATCAGAAATCACGCCTTCCCATTTGGTTTAAAACACTTCATGGCTCTCTTGTCTCATTGCCCTTAGGATGAAGACTTTAGTGGAAACAAAGATTAACTAGTGGAATGACAGGCTGAGAGAATAACTTGTGTTTTACTTTTCTTGTCTGGGGTTCTCTCCCGTGTCTGCTATCAGCTGCTGGGTCAGTTGAGGGCTGGCCAACACTGGCTGGGCATCTCCATTGCCCACCATTTAGTCTCTCATCCTCCAGCTGATAGGGGTGATAGGGGTGGGCTCCTTCACTTGATAGCAGGTTCCACGAGAAAGCAAAAGGGAAAATCCACTGAAAAAGTGTGTGTCAAGTATCCGTGTCACATCTGCTTCTATCCCATTGGTAAATGCAAGTCATATGGCCAAGCCCAGAGTCAGTGTGGAGGGACAGAGGGAAGCCTGAATGAGCTGAAGCCATATTGTGCCTAACGTTAACCCCAAGAAAGGATGTTGAAAATGAGAGTCTGGATAATAATTACTCATTAGGTCAACTCTAAAGCTACCACATGTCTAGATTTTTTTCAAAGTGCTCTAGTTTCATAAATCTTATTTTCAATGAGTATGATTTATTGAATATATTACTAACATACATTAATCTCACACAGTTATTTGCAGATAAATTTGAAAGGCAATTAGCATTTTTTCAGTTTGATTCTTTACATTCCGTTTGGGAAATACGGCTACTGTCCTTATTCACTCTTCAAAGATTTATTTCTAACCTACCACTGATAGGTATAACATGGCACTTTATGGAGGGCTGTGTCATTACAAGGGCATTTTTCAATCAAAAACTTATAAGGAGAGCTAATCCAGTTTACAACTAATACATTTAAAAGACAAAAGCCATAATCCTTTCCAGCAGCTTTCTGGCTCCTATGTTCAGGGTCATAATAACTGCTAGAGGAAAAAAAAAAAATAGCCTCTTCTTGATTTTTCCTCTTACAAAGGACCCTACTAAATTAGAATTTATTTTTAATCTTTTTTTTTTTCCTGCTGTAAACCCAACTCATTTAACCATGTATAGTCATGTTTTTCCTGAACCTGAATATCATGTTTCAATGAATTCAGAAGACCACTGCAAGGGGACTGCAGAAAAAGCTTTGTATGCCTTTAACCTGGACAAACAGACGGCCACAGAAGACAGCCCCTTCGCAGAGACTACTCTATCTAGGACCCTTCTACAAATTAGGAAATCATTTAGAAAAAGAGACATAAACAGAGCCTTTGTTCATGCCACTTTCTTGTCCCCAGATAAGATCAGATGATCTTCCTGTTTAATCAAAATGCTGTTAGGTAGATTAAGTACTCTCGCAGAAACCCAGGAGAGGGATTTGGCAAAAGTGGAACCAGAACGCGTGAGCCATCGAGAATAGCAAATGTGCAATCCCAACATGAAGGAAGAGATGTCTCATGAGAAGATAGGGGGGCTGCCCTTCATTTTGAGGAATGATCCATTTGGAGTCCTCCTTTTCCCTGGAGTTGTTGACTGTTTTTCCTGAATGTAAGAGGACTCTGACAAGGGCACTGCTACTATCTGTTTACAGAGGCAGAATGGGTTTTATCTGGACCACAGGGATCCTTTCCTTCGAATTAAACCATTAGAACTATCTGTACATATTAGTTTATGTTTCTGTGTCTTGTTCCTATGTTTCTATGGCTTGTTCCTAAGATACATCATTAGGCATTTAAATTTTACCTGGTGATTCTGAAACAGAAATTGATCATAGTGAATTCCCTATTCTGAAATTTAGTCATTTTCTAACACCTTTTTTCTCTTACAGAAAGGGAACTTTCCCTTTAATATCGTATGTTCAACGCTGGGAATGAATGTCTGTGGATGAATTGATTTTTAAAACAAGAATGCTAATAGAATATATGCATGGTGTTGCAACAGATTTGGATTTTATTGGGCCATGTATCAATAAACTTGTTCCTTTCTTGGGTGTTGAAAACCAAATGAGTAAAAAGAAAAGAAAAGCAGTATATAAAAATTTAATGAATGCAAAGACCTTCAAAGTGTCACTGAGACCGAAAGTACAAAGCTTATCCACTGATGGAATATGCAGGAGTAAAGCTATTAGCACTTAAAACTCTCTGGCCTGATGATCCTGTGTACCTGCACAGCGCCTTCTCATTGTCCAGGTCACTCTGTTATTTTTGTTTATCAACGAATCATATTCCAACTCTTTCATTTGCAGTCTATCATAGGAAGGGGACTTCTGCTAATCCCTCATGATGCCCAGTGCCCTGGAGGAGAAGTTTAATATTCTATGTTGTTTGGCCCTTTGCTTTGTTATAGAATCATTTATTTCACGGATCTCACTTCAGAGACAGTCAGTGTTGGAATCCAAGAGTTTTCCTTAAAATGATATCAAAGCACCATTTTCCATTCTATCCCAATGCTTTAAAGAAACAGTCCTACTTTAAAATTGATGACCTTAAAAATAACACACCTCAAGAGGGGAAAATAAGTAATTTAAATGGAGAGCATTCCTGTTTGAGGGTTTTTTTTTCCCCCAGAGGGTTGGTTGGGGAAGTTAGCAATCTGAATATAATCATTTCAAGTATCTACTTGTGAAAAATAACCCAAAAAGGAAAGAAAAAAAAAGCCCTGCCCCATAAATTGATACTAATGATTTCTAAGCAAAAAAAAAAAAAAAAAGAGAGAGAGAGAAACATTTCTTTGTATTCCTCAACATTCACACTCAGTTACCCAGAGATGCACATACACACATGTACCTTACACATAAACATAGACTCTCAATTCTGCATGAGAACTGTGCCCAGAGGGGCAAGAAAATGTTAAGTAAGGGGTTTCTGGTAGACATTACAGAGCATACAGAGTCCTCGCTTATAGAGATAAATATTGAGAGATACATATGTTTAATATGTTCTTCTAAAAGAAAAGTTAAAAGGAAACATCACCCCCACTCTACCTTTCATTATCATAATAATGAAAGGCAGATGGGGTTTCACAGATCTTAGTTGTTCACATAAATGGAATTCCCAACAGCAGCAAAATGCCCATCAGTGAATTGGACTCCATCGAGCCCCTACCACCATCTTGAGTCTTTAAGGTTTACAATAGCACATGAGGGGTGCATAAATCACCCCGAAAGAGTGAGAAAGGAAACAGCTTTTAGAGTAGGAGTCTAGGGAGCCATTTCTGAGTTACAGAAACCCCAATGTTACATTATGGTCTCATTAGCCATGGACAAACCCCAGCAGGCCTGGCTTTGCAGACTCTCTGAGCAATCTGAATTCTAAAAGCTCCTCCCCATCTTATCTGAAGCACTCATACTGATCCTGAGAAGGAAGGATATGGGTGCAGGACTGCCAACTCTCCTGAGATTTCCAGCTCGAGCGGAAAATGATGCTAAGGGACATCAGCATTCAGTGTTTGTGAGTCAGTTTGGAGTTCCAGTAAGTTTCCTCCTGTAACCAGCTACAGGATTTCTGAAAAGGCTAAGTAATATGAAAGCTTTTAGCATACAAAAAAAATTAAGTTTTGTGAAAAGGAGCTTATTACAGACTCTGAAGACAGGGTTTCTTTTTATAACTATCTCAATAAGCCGTACCAGCAACTTGCTTTGTTGCTCGTTAGTAAAATAGGGAATAAATGTATATATTATCAAGTGGTATCAAGGAAAAGCCCTCTGAACAGTATACATGCATAAGAGAACCACCCTTTAAAGGAAAGGTAATAATCCAAACATTAAAGAGAGTCAGATCCCATGCCACCCCCTTGGGTCAAAGGGACAGATAAAGAATTGATCAGAAGAGGAGATACCCAGGAACAGAATGAGAAATGACGAGATGAGGATAGAAGCTTAACCCTCTAAATCCAGGAGGAACCTGAACAGGTCACTGATTCTTAGACTTCCTTTCAGGTCCAAACACTAAAAACACATTTGTTATGGGATGGCTATGTATTCCCCAAATTCATATGGTAAAGTCTTAACCCCTAGCACCTCAGAATGTGACTATATTTGGAAATAGGGGCCCTTAAGGAGATAATTAAGTTAAAATGATACTGTTAGGTGGGCCCTAATCCAGTATGACTGGAGTCCTTACAAGAAGAGGAGATTAGAACACACACACACACACACACACACACACACACACACACACACGCAGAAGAAAGACCATGTGAAGACACAGGGAGAACACCACTATCTGCCAGCCAAGGAGAGAGGACTATGCAGAAACTGGACCTGCAGACACCTTAAGCTTAGGCTTCTAGCTTCCAAAACCATGAGAAAATAGATTTCTGTTGTTTAAGCCACCCAGCCTCTCATACTTTGTATGGCAGGCTAGCAAACTGATACACCATTTTAAATAATTTCTATCCATTCATTTAATAAATACTTATCGAGCATCCACTCTCCATCAGACATTGGGGTAATGTAAAGAAATCAGCAGAAACAAATCCAGTCTCCGCCCTTATCAAGCTTAGAGTCTAAGGGAGGAGACCCTCATGATCCAGTCACACATAGACACGCACAGTTGCAATTGTGATGTCTGGTGCAAAGAGAATGTGAAATAGGAGGATGCAGCCAGGAAGGTCAGGGAAACAGGAAGGAAAGCGTTATCACAGATATGAGTCAGGAGTCTGTCCAGCAATGAGGGGAGACTATTGAACAGGCTTCCCGTCTCCTCCCTGACCCCCATTTCAGTCTTTTTTCAACAGTTCCCAGAAGAATCCATTAAGGGCATGTGGCACAGACAGCTCAGAGTTCAGTAACCCATTACGTTCCGCCCACCGCCCCCCCAACCCTGGGACACACAGGAGAACTATTCTGCAGCCTTTCTGGCATTAAGGTGAGGCCATGTGATCAGTTTCTGTCAATGGAAAATGAGCAGAAAAGCCTGGTTACTGGACTGTGGCAAGATAGACAATCCTTCCAGCAGCATGTGAATTGCCCATGACACCATGCACACCTATTTGGCTGATGTTTTCTTTTTAAATTGTCCTTTTAAAATTGTTTTAGGTTACCAGGGTGCCTGGGTGGCTCAGTCGTTAAGCGTCTGCCTTCGGCTCAGGTCATGATCCCAGGGTCCTGGGATCGAGTCCCGCATTGGGCTCCCTGCTCCGCGGGAAGCCTGCTTCTCCCTCTCCCTCTGTGCTCACTCCTTTTCTCTCTCAAGTAAATAAATAAAATATTAAAAAAAAAAAACTGTTTTAGGTTACAGAAAAATTGATAAGATAGGGGCTGCCAGGTGGCTCAGTCAATTAGGCATCAGACTCTTGATTTCGGCTCAGGTCATGATCTCAGGGTCATGAGGTGGAGTCCTGCATTGGGCTCCATGCTCAGTGGGGAGTCCACTGGAGATTCTCTCTCTCCCTCTCCCTCTGCCCCTTGCCTTGCTCTCTCTCTCTCCAAATAAGTAAATCTTTAAAAAAAAAAAAAAAAGTAAAGAAATATATTGAGATCATACAGAAAGATCCCACGTACTTTATACCCAGTTTCCCTGATTATTAACATCTTATATCAACATGGCCCTTTTCTAAATGATGAATGAACCAATACTGATATACTGTTATTACCTGAAGTCTATATTTTACTCAGGTTTACTTAGGTTGTTTTTCCTCTTTTTTTCTCTCTCTGTTTTTTCTAATATCCTTCTGTTATTCCAGGATCCTATCCAGGATACCACTCTGTGTTTGTTTAATAGTCCTGTTTCTTAAAGCTCCAGCAGCTGTGACAGTTTCTTAGACTTCCCTTGTTTTTGTTGACATTGGCAGTTTTGAGGAATACTGGCCATGTATTTTGTAGAAGTCCTTCTATTTTCATCCTTCAGGTTTTTCTCATGATTACACTGTGGTTGCATGTTTTTGGGAGAAAGTTCACAGAGGTAAGGTATCATTTTCCTCATATCGTATCAAGAATATATGCTATCAACATGACGTCACTGCTGCTGTTCACCTTGATCACTTGGCTGAGATAGCATCTATGAGGCCCCTCTTATTGTGTGATTACCCTCCCACCCCGGTCCATACCCTTCATACCCATGCTCTTCAGGAGGAAGTTACCATGCCCAGCCCACATTTAAGAAGTGGGGAGCATCTACTTCAATTCCTTCGAATTCTTTGCAAGGAAGATTTGTCTCTTCTCCCAGATTTACCTATTCATTATTTATTCATGACACAATGGACTCAAATATTTATTTAATACCTTCACTTATAATCTAATATTACTTTATCTTATGCTTATTTTTGTTTTTTTAATCTTATTTATTACTTTATTATTTAAAGAGGGGTGGTGAAGTCTGTCTATTTCTCCTTTCAAATCTATCAGTTTTTGCCTCATGTGTTTGACACTCTATTTTTTTTAAGATTTTATTTATTTGACAGAGAGAGAGAGGGCACACAAGCAAGCAGGGCGGCAGGCAGAGGGAGAGGGAGAAGCGGGTTACCCACTGAGCAGAGAGCCTGACATGGGGCTCGACCCCAGGACCCCGGGATCATGACCTGCGCTGAAGGCAGACACTTAACCAACTGAGCCACCCAGGCACCCCAACACTCTATTGTTAAGTACATATACATTTAGGAATATTATGTCTTCTTGGAGAATTGACCCCTTCATTATTATGTAATGCCTCTAATTTAATACTTAATGACTTAAAACAGAGGCCTAACTTTGAGAACACACCCACATTGCCACCTCCTGAAATTAGTTTAACTAAACCTACCCATTTTTGGGACTAACAACTGGTGTTGAAGTTGAACAAACTGCCAGCTCAAGCTGTTTGTATTTGAAATCTTCAGGGAATTTCAGAGGATGAAACGCTAGGGAGCCAGGGCAGGCTATCCCCAAAATGTTCCACTATGGCATATTTATTATTTTGATTTAAAGATGTTAAAAATAGAACCACCCTATGATCCAGCAATTGCACTACTGGGTATTTACCCAAAGGATACAAAAATACAGATTTAAAGGGGTACATGCGCCCCGATGTTTACAGCAGCATTATCAACAATAGCCAAACTATGGAAAGAGCCCAAATGTCCATCAACTGATGAATAAAGAAGACGTGCTGTATATATACAATGGAATACTATTCAGCCATCAAAAAGAATGAAATCTTGCCATTTGCAATGACATGGATGGAGCTAGAGAGTATTATGCTAAGTGAAATAAGTCAGTCAGAGAAAGACAAATACCGTATGATCTATCTCACTCAGACATGGAATTTAAGAAAGAAAACAGATGAACATGTGGGAAGGGGGGAAGAAAAAAAAAAGGAGAGAGGGAAACAAACCATAAGAGACTCTTAATGATAGAGAACAAACAGGGTTGATGGAAGGAGGTGGGTGGGGGATGGGCTAGATTGGTGATGGGTATTAAGGAGGGCACTCGTGATGAGCACTGGGTGTTGTATGGAAGTGATGAATCACTGAATTCTACTCCTGAAACCAATATTGCACTGTATATTAACTACCTAAAATGTAAATGATTAAAAAAAAAAACAAAAACAAAACAAAATAAAGTTACTTCATAAATGGCCAATGTAGGAACTACTCTGACCCGCCCTTGTCTCTAAAAAGCAGGAAATAAATCTTCCATGTGAAATGTGCCCCCATTTCCTCTATAGCAAGAGGTAGACAGACATCCTTATCACCAGAGTTAAGGAATTCAGGGCCAAAAGGTCTATATAAACAAAGCTTGTTACTTTTACTAATTTACTACCCTAGCCCAAATCCTGTTAAGAATGCCTTACTAAGGGGTGCCTGGGTGGCTCAGTCGTTAAGCGTCTGCCTTCGGCTCAGATCATGATCCCAGGGTCCTGGGATCGAGCCCCGCATCGGGCTCCCTGCTCAGTGGAAAGCCTGCTTCTCCCTCTCCCACTCCCCCTGCTTGTGTTCTCTCTCTCGCTGTGTCTCTCTGTCAGATAAATAAATAAAATCTTTAAAAAAAAAAAAAAAAAGAATGCCTTACTAATTGAAGTTCCTGAACATAAGACATAATTGTCCTGTAAATTCCTCACAGACTTATGTTTGTCTAAGATGTACAAAAGCTGGCCGCCTTGGCAATTCTTTGGGTCTCAATTTCATTACTGGGCCTCCATGCACGCTTAATAAAACTTTTTTTCTCCTGTTAAAGAGAAAAATAACAGAGTTTCTTATAAATGTTATAAGGTTGAGTCTTATTTTTTAAGATTTTATTTATTTATTTGACAGAGAGACAGCGAGAGAGGGAACACAAGCAGGGGGAGTGGGAGAGGGAAAAGCAGGCTTCCCGCTGAGCAGGGAGCCCGATGTGGGGCTCGATCCCAGAACGCTGGGATCATGACCTGAGCTGAAGGCAGACGCTTAACGACTGAGCCACCCAGGCACCCTGGGTCTTATATTTTTTTCTCTGTCTTTTAACTGGTACATTTAGACATTTCACATTTAATGTATTTATTTATATACTTTAATATCTATTTTCCATTTGCCACATTACTCTTTCTGCCTTCTGTGGTTTTAATTGAGGATTTTATATTAGTTTTCTTTCATCTGCTAGCATCTCCATTATACTTCTTTTTGTCCACTTTCCCTGCAACTTAGTTCTTTGGCAAGCCCATGAAAAGTTGTTCATTTTCAGATTGTTCAAACTTTTTCTTGTTTTAAAGACGGGAATGATGAATTCCAAGCTTTTTACATGTCAAAGTTGGAAAAAGAAGTACTGATTTTTTCCCAACACAAAATTTCTTGATTAAGGAAGCCATGTTTAGATTTATAATCTGGTGCAAACTCTTTGTTATTGTCACAACCAGTGATACATACCACTTCCTAGCCTGCCCTGTAAAACTGATCAAATATGATGTATAACATTGTAATAATGCAGATAAATATATTTGTGATCTAGTTTGCTGCATATGTGATTAGCTAGTGTCCCCCAGAAGGACCTTGGGAACTAGATACAAGTCAGGAACATTTAATTTGGGAGAAGGCTGACTGGGGAAGGAGAAATAATGGCAAATAATATACAAGCCTGGAACAATGGACATTCCTAAGAAGAGGCAGTGGCCCCATGTAGAGAAAGAAATAATAGAGTATCACATACAGCCTTGCCTACTTCTAAAATATAACAGAGTCCTTCTTTAACAGCTGACACTGAGGCTCTGTGTGCTAGTAGAACTTTCCACATGGAGATAGCACCCCAGGGGCTCATGGTTTCATCCATTCACTCATTCATTAAGCTGTCCAGGGAAGTTATAAATAAAAATACTTATTCCTAGATTTTAAAATTGACTAATCACTCATGAATCATTTCTTTCAAGTAACTATGCTACTGAGTATACAATTCTATAAGAGGCATAGAGCCAGCTTTACCTTTGTAAGTGAATGTCATTGGATTCAGGGGACATCCCACTCCAGACTGGGAGGCAGTGGCCAGAGCAATGTTCCTGCTGCAGCTTTCAGGCAGTTTGATTAGTAGCTCTACATCCCAGGCCAGGCCAGGCCAGCTCTTTGTGAAATTATCTCTTAGCCGGTTCTTCCACACCCCCCTGCCTGTTCAGCACTATTTCCCCTCTACCAGCCTCCTCTGCTCCAGGTGACCTGGTTTTCCCACTAATCCATGAACCAGCCACTTACATTCCCACTGCAGCTATTTATTCACATCCCTAACCTGACCCAGAATCTATTCTCTCATCCATTCATATTCTTTCATTGTATACTGTTTATTCCAAGTTCTGTCTTCTACATAAAACCTCTGGGATTGTCTCAGCCCATAAAAATGGCCAACGAGTACTGGGCACCTGCTATCTGAGAATATTACACTTTTCAATGGATTTAATCTGCACAGCTGCTCTAAGAGTTGACATCATTATCTCTATTAGACAGATAAGGAAAACTGAGGTAAGTGAAGGCCAAGAGTGGAGCCACAGAGCTAGTGAGCAGTGGACCCAGGGTTTGAAACTGGACAGTCTGGCTCCAGGCCTCCTGTATGTAGCCTCTACGTGATAGCGGTTCTTACCATACTCATTTCCCACTTCATTCTTACTGTCAGTAATGTATTTTGGCATCTCATTAGTCCTTAGTTTTATAGCTGAATGTCTCACCTCATAGAATATAACCAGTACCAGAACTGGAACCAGATTTCATATATTTCTGTATTTTACTCAGTATATAACACAGACCCAGGCTCATAGTCACTACCAAATAAATATATTTTGGCTGATTAGTTATTCTCAATCTGGATTATTTAATTTCTAATCCATCCAGCAAATAATCAAAATGATAAAAATTATATGACACATGTAAATGGCATTATCATCTGTATATACTAAAATACATATTCCTACATATTTAATAGGCCTCAAAGAAATAGGACTTAAACACAACTACCATCGCAACAAAAAGACTTCACATCAACATCCATAACCATGGCTGAGAAAGAAAGTATATGGAATGTTCTAATATTTCCCCCCTTGACTCTGAAGGGGTGAGTGCAAAGTCAGAGAGTGCTCATAGCCCCCAGCCTCAATTTTGTTCTTCCCTTCATATAATGCCACATAGAACTGCATTAAATGAGTCAAACTTAGGCATTTTGCAAAGACAAGTGTAGACTCAAGACCCTACCCAGCCAACAATTACAATGTATATATTCTGTGTGACTTTTGCCAGAGTCTTGAAACTTCAGGTTCCTTGGAACTCAGTATTCTCACTTAAAACTGGAGTTCATAAGCTACCCTGCCTAACTCATGGACCAGCAATGAGGAATTTAAAACACATGTGATTAAATACTTTGACAATAGTTTAAAGCATTAATGACAAGAAACAAACAAGTGCTGACCTATTTCTTAAGTATAAAACTCTGGCAAAGCACAGAGATCTACACTGCCCAGTCTATTCCTGTATTATAAGGTGATCTCTGACACATGAGGTCCCCATGTACAACTGCTGGAGAGCTCATCATCTCCCAATCCAGGAGGGAGAATCTTGTTTTGAGTTTCTTTTTTTTTTCTCCCTAGGAGACTAAAATTAACTGTATACATCTAAGTGGGGAAATTTGAAAAAAAATATCACTTTCCCCAAATTCTGAGCCACTCTTTCTTTGCCTCAAACCTTTTGAACATGTAGAATGACTGTTTCCAAATATATGATTCACAAAATCTAGGAAGGAAGTCCATGATATCAGCACATTCTAGCTTCCTAACAAAAGTTCTCTAATCCCCAAATCCCATGATCACTGCTTTGCATAGTAAATGAAGTTAACAGTGTTTTAATTAAATATGTAAACTACTGGCTTAGAAGATTCTTTCACTGGATTCTAAATCATTAGCTAATAAAAGTTATCTAAACACACACATATCAGCGTTTTCAGGAGGAGAAGGTATTAATTTTCCTATTTATTAGGAAATGTAAATGTTGATGCACACCTGATATTATCATTAGTTTTCACAAATGTCTCTTATGATACAACACTGATCATCTAGAAAGGATAAGAGCTTCAAGAACAATTTTCATCCTGCCTCTGCATTTTTCAAACCATGCTGTCTGAAACACATTGACTGACATGACCACAAAAATAAAGCCCAGCTCTCATGCTATAGGACAAAAAGAAAATTGAATGCTTCAAAAAACTTCAAATTTTCATCTTTTGTTTGATAATCACTGCAAGCTGTCTTTGTATGTGAATTTCAAGGCCAAGTGGGCACTTATTAAGGTTATTTAGGCCAATAAAATCAATATTGTGAGAAATAAAATCAGTCAACAGTATCGTGTGCTATTTTTTTGAACCTAAATTATCTGAATAATAGCCTCAATTCTCCACTTAATAGATATTAGCACTGCCTTAGACTAGTGAGGTAACAAAACGGTAGAAGGGGATTAGAGGAGAATGAGATGTTGCCAGAAAATGGAAATGGACATCAAGTGTTTTAATATTTTTTGCATTCAGGTAATTAAAAAAATCATGATTAGTGTCCTAAGGAAAACTATTAATAACTCTCTTGTTCTAACAATTTTTTTCCAGAAAGTATCATGCATCATGATAAGATTCCTATGTGGCCAAAACCCTGAATTCTCAAGATGATAGGCAGTCTTCCCTGTGCCAAACACTCCAAAAAGCAAACCTTGGAAGCCAAGTAATTCTATAAACAAATGGGATAACCACAATTTAAGAATTTGAGTACTCACATGCATGCTTCAGATGATTTAGAAATCCTTATTTTCAGATGTATGTATTTTTAAAATATGCAGTTTGAGTTCATGGCCAACGGAAGATGACTTAGGTAGATAGTTAGGAGTGGTTTGTTATAGCTTTCCCCCTTGGTTTTGCAGCTGAGACCCCTACCCAAGGATATTAGATCTCTTTTCATATGTAAACAATTCCAAATTTGTCACAGAGGAGTTCTCTTCACACACTTCTTCCTCTTGTCCTTTTCCTGGCCTTGCAATAGTGCAATGAGTTCTAGTTTTAGGGAGTGCAGCAACTCTCTTTCTGGAGTCCTCTCTCACCCCATTCTCCTTGCCATGCCAATAAAAGAGGTCCTCCTGCAGGACATTCTCCAGGGCAGAGGTTACTCTAGCAACCCTTCCCTTGGGTAGGTGTCAGGAAATCACTCACAGAGACTTCTCAATCTTTTTCCTCCACTGGAAGAACAAGTACAATCCAACGGACTTCATACCAGATTCCAGGCATCTACCCAATTGGGGAAGGGAAAAGGGTGTTATAGAATGTCCCTTTCTTAGTGACCATGGGTTTTTACTCTTATTTTCTCCTAGGACAGATACTGCGGGTAGAGTGGGAGGACAGTGAGAACAAACTGATCTCAGTAAGTTTTGTGGGTCCCCATGTCCCACTTTAAAGATATACATACAAGAAAAGTACTCAAATCATACTCACTTTTCAAGAAAAGTACACCAATCATAATCCCATAATTTTCAAATAAGTGAACATACTCATATAGTTAGCACACATATCAAGAAAAAGAACATAATCAGACTGTGGAAGGTATCACCACGCTCATGTCCACTTCTGATCATTAGGCATCTCCCACCCAGACTAAGGGAAACCACTATCCCAACTTCTAATTCTAGAGATTAATTTTGTCTCTTTCTCTCACTCATTAATATGTCTGTGAGATTCTTCCATACTGTTGCATGCACTAGAGCTCATTCATTTTAGTTGCTGTACAGTATTCCATTTTTTAATATATGACAATGTATTTAAACATTCTACCATTATACTCTTACTTGGGTAGCTTTTCTGAGAGGATTATCAACAGAGCCATTGTGATTAATTCTCTTACATGACTTTTGATGGATATAAGCACTCTTTTCATTGGAATATACAGGTATACTTGCTGGGTCATAGGGTATGCATATGTTCAGCTTTAGAAGATATTCTAAAACTATTTTCCAAAGTAGTTGTACCAATTTACATTCCTACTAGCAATGCATGAGAGATTTAGTCACTACATATTTTTACCAGCAGTTTGATATTCTTTATTTCATTTTATTGAATTTTGATGCATTGTATTATGGCTTTAATTTGCATTTCCCTATGATTAACTTTTGCGTGTTTACTGGCCATTTAGATAATTTCTTTTATTAGGTTCCTATTCAAGTATTTTGTCCATTTCTATGTTGGGTTGATTTTTAAAATTGGTTGTTAGAAATTCTTTCTACATTCTGGCTATGAATCCTTTGTTGAGCATATGCTTTATGATGATCCTTTCCCCCTCCTACTGGACTGCCTTTTCACTTTTTTTTTAAGGTTTTATTTATTTATTTGAGAGAGAGAGCACGAGCAGGGGGAGGGGCAGAGGGAAAGGGAGAAGCAGACTCCCCACTGAGCAGGGAGCTGGATGTGGGGCTCAGTCCAGAAACTCCAGGGTCACGACCTGAGCTAAAGACAGATGCTTAACCTACTGAGCCACCCAGGTGCCCCTGCCTTTTCACTCTTAATGATGTATTTAGATGAACATGATTTTTATATTTCTATAATTAGCACTTTTTTATTAAGAAATTTTGTTTACTCCAAGGTCATGATGATATTTTTCTGTTTTCCTCTAAAAGCTTTATTGTTTTACCTTTCATATTTAAATCTGCAATCCATCTCAAATTGGATTTGAGGGTATGTTGTGATTCACTCTATTGGTGCTAATAAATTGATTTCATGAAGTTCAATGATTAATTTCCCAAAGAGCTGTTTTTAACCTTTTAGTTTTAATTTTTATTTTCAAAAAAATCATTTCAACTCTAATACAATTAATTTTTACAGTACAAATACAGTTACTATTAAAGATATCTTGTTCTCTCATGTTGAGTTACCTTTGTATTTATTCTTTTTACGTCATCTACTTTTTTTGGTCAAATTTTCACAAATCTAAGTTTTAATAAGACTTTTGTCTCTTTAGTAAATATATTTAAAATTGCATAGTTTCAATTAGTATCACTTTAAATGCTGTTTATTTAGGAATCAGATAAAGAATAACAGCTTGTTTTATTTGTTAACATGAGAAACCTGGGAGTTTTCTTCAACAAGGAAGAACAGAAAGAGATAAGGTAGGGTTGAAGAGTTAGAGACACAGTCTCACATGACTGTTTCCACACAAGTAATGCACAGCAGAGATTCAACGTTCTTGAGAACACAACAGAGTCAAAATGTTGGGATATACATCCCACTCTACTCCTAGGACAAGCCAATTCAGTCTTCTACATAGGAGTTCTTAAAGGACATTCTAGTGTCCTTCTTACCTCTACTGATGACACCTGACATGGTAGGCACACCTTTCAACTTTGAGGATTTAGTTTTTCAACCCAGCACTAAAACAATGGTATATAAGACATGTGAAATCATTTAACATAAAATTAACTCTGATATCTTGCAGATGCCTATTTTAGTGTCTACAGATATATATATATATATATATATATATATATATATATATATATTTTTTTTTTTTTTTTCCCCTTTTCTTCCCTCTGGAAGAACATTCTTAAATGGATTGGAACTTGCCTAGTGAAGTGTACAAGGATTTACTGATGAATTAATGAATTACAACAGCCTGAGTCAGAGATGGCCATGTCTTCTTAGATCTGATTCTAACAGTTTCTAAATTTAAAAATAATACTGGTATTTCAGAGAAAACTGATGGAGGCTGCAGGACTGTATTCATAAGGGTGTGGAAAGAGTGGGAATCAAATTATCCAAAAGCCAATTCAGTACTCAAAGTGTCTAAGTTTCTTTCCTAACTTCCTTCAAAATGATGTGGATGCTTTCTCCAGCACTCCTTGACCACCCTCCTTTTTCTGGATCCTTCTGCATGGCACCCTACAGCACAGCAGAGTTAACAGTTATATATTAATTAGTTTGACAATTATTTCCCATATATTAATCCTATCTTTATGTTGTATGCCACTTGAGGACAAGTACAGATGCCATGATAGTAATATAATAGGTTAGCTACATTCTTTGAGTGGCTTTAGGGGACTTTGAAAAGTATTATTTTCTACCCTAAATATATTCTCTTCCTTTTTTATTTAAATGTCTGAGATGCCATTTCCATAAACCAAAGCTTTTCATTACAGTTAGAAATATACCTTAAAATGAGAGTGATGTACTCATCCCTGAAGTACAAATAATAATCTGAAAGCCTATTTGGACAGCAATTTGAATAGGGTGGATGGATAAGGGATCTTGAGGCAGGTTTATCTCCTGAAGATCATAAAGGTTGGGCTGCATCAGAGAGACTGTCCCAAGGACACACACAAAAAGGAGTTTGAGTGAGAACCTACGTGGTCAAGAGGAATTTTATTTAAATACGATTTTGCTGAGAAGCTTGTCCTAAGGGTAGCAATTGTATGCTACACTTTACTATGCAACCCCCCACAGTATTTCACATTTTAATTTTTGACTGACAAAATGAATGCAGCTATCATTGAAATAATTATAACATGTGAATTGATAATCAAGTAACTTTTTGTCAGATAAGAAACATCTTTAAATTATGGATAATTGGGTTAATACATTCTCATTATTGTACAATATGCCAAAATAAGTTTGTTAAAAAAATAGCATTGCAAGCCTTTCCTTCCTAACAGACTAGGTAGATGCTGCTTCTCATTCTGAGCATTGCCTCCGCTCCCAAATAATGAATGTAAAAGGAAGTGGTTACATAGATTTATGATGTGATTTCATGGCATTATGGTGAATAGTCATAACTATGGGACCTTGTAGAAAGCGGGAACTGATATTTAACTCAAGCAGTCTGGACCCTATCCCTCTGTGGGAAAGCATATATTTTCTTGTAGCTTAAGGCCATCTCAGAAGAATAGATACACACGGCATGAATGTTGTAACATTTTGTGAGTGTGTGTGCAGAATTTATTTCTTCCAGTCATTCCTGGCATCATTTTTCACCATTGAAAAGCCCTATCCTCGTTATGCGATACCCTGTTTCTAGCTATAAAAATGAGAAATGTTTTTTTTCTCCAGAAATGTTTGATTAAATAAAAAAAAAAAAAAACAAGCAACTTGCTGTCAAGTTTTGATTTTCAGATACAAATTGTGCATTTTACAGCTTCACCCAAATAAATGTTATTTTTCCCAAGAGGTCACTGTTCTGAAATGCATAAATAAGAATCATTGATACCATAAAATTAGTTGGTACTTTTTAGGAAAAGAATGGGAGAAAAAGCCTTAAACATATCCAAATAGTCTTCATATTGTCTCTATTTTCTACTTCAAAGCTAATCACTATGAATTATGGAAAGAACACAGGTAACAACAGAAAGATGTATGTTCAAGACAGCCTTTTTTTTTTTTTTTCAGGGTTTTTCTTTCTGCCCTTCTATCATGGTATAAATTGATACCAAGTACTATCATTCTAATTTGTCTCTCTGCTCACCCCCCACCCCCGCTTCTATATTCTTGAAATATCTCTTAAAAGACTGTGAAGAAGTCCGTCAAACCAATCCTCATACCTTCACAAAGAGTCACAAAGGCAAATTTGGCAGTATTTATAAAAGATCTACCCAGCTAGAGGCACCTGGGTGGCTCAGCCAGTTAAGCTTCTGACTCTGTTTCAGCTCAGGTCATGATCTCATGGGTTGTGGTATTGAGCCCCTGTGGTCCTCTGCCCAGAACACTCTTCCTCCCCTCACCACCTATGTAATTCCTACTCATTCAGCAGGGAGTCTGAGGATTCTCCCCCTCTGTCCCTCCCCTCACTTGTGCACCCATGCGCTCATGCTCTAAAATAATCTTAAAAAAAAATCTACCCTCTATCTTCTGCTTGTACCACAAGGATTTAAAAATGTAAGTACATGATCAGTATTTAGAATTGGGAGAGTAAACACACACACACACACACGGATGAAAGGGAGCTTTCTGAATGCTCCTGACTAACAGAACATTCCTTCCATGGAGAGCCCAAATTCTGGTGTGGGACAGTCAGCCTTCTGTTCCCACCCTCTGCTCTTTAACCATTTATATGGTTAAATCTCGGGAGAGGCTTGAGTTCTCCATTCCCAGGATGCAAAAGATCACTAGCCATACAGCTCATCCCATATCTGTGTAACATTTAATGCTACATTTGATGCCCCCGACCCACTCAGGATGCCCTCCTTTTGGCCCGGCATTAATCTGACTCTTTAAGCCCCACCTTCACTCAAGAATGTCCCTCAATTTGGCAGTGCCACACAAGCCAGTACTTGATGAAGCTCTATCATGCACAGGGCCAAGGACAGTGTTCCAGCTGGACTTTTGACCAAAGTCATCACAAGTTAATTCACAAGTTGAAAGGCAGGGTGAGTCATCAGTCAATCTTGCACTAGGTAAAAAACGTTTTGTTGACTCTAGAATCCCTTTCTTTTTCCCTTTTCCTTAGGGGAATCTTGTCCCCACCCTCAGGCATCCTTCTCTGACAACTGGGAGGATCAAAGAATCCAGGTGACTCTCCCTTTCACTTTCAGGGAAGCTGCTGGAAACCTGGAGTTTCCTTAAGAACAGGAATGGCATCTTCCTTCCTGGGTACCGAGCACATGGGCAGGAACACTGTGCATGAGTCATCAATAAAAGTATTTGAATGAACAAATGAGGAAATGAAGGCCAGGCTACATGGATGCCTGAGCTGAACTTGGCTGAGTCATTGAAGCAGGACTGGCATTAGCAAGATGTAGAGCAGGGGTGATTTAATGAGAAATGGTCTGTGTTCAGAAATAAGTATTACATTATTTATCACTGTCTTAAAAATCTTTCCTCAGAACCATTTTTAAGAATCCCAATATAATAAAATACCCTAATGAGAGGTGTTTCTTTTAATTTTTTTTTCTTTTGGCAGAATTTCATCATTGGAGTGATTTCTAATGATAAAAGCTAGGGAGCTTCAGAGAATTTATCCCACAACAGGAATGCAGGAAGATGAAAGAGAATGGAGGCCAGGTTTTGCAATGTTGGTAGAACCCACATAAATGAATTTTATTCTGCAATGAAAATTCACAAAATCATACGGAAAAGAGACATTAAATTTATCTTCTTCTCCCTCATGAGAGCATAGGAGCCTACTCCACCCCCAACATAAGTGACTACCCTAAGACCAGCTCACGTAGCCCACAGATGATGCTGGTCCTCATCCCATGTTCTTTCTTCAATATTTCCATTAGCAAATATTTTCTTCCCCACCTACTAAATATTTTTTCAACTGATCGGTGGCTTGAGACTCATTTTCCCAGGGTCACTTCATAGCAGGCCTTTGCCCCAACTCTTGGCTGAAGAATAAAGTTACTTTTCCTTCTAATGAGTATAATCGCCCAGGCTCTGCTCCTGTGAGGAAGAGTTGGCACTAAGAAATGGGGGGGGGGGGGGTGACATCCACTAGGTAGGCAAGTGAAGGCAGCCTGAGGATGCTGCAGGGAGACTGAACTAATTCAAAACCTCATTATCTGGTCATTTCTTCTTTGACACTGCCTAAACTTCATCATGGAGTGCGAGCGCGCACACACGCACACTCACACACATCTATATCTATAGATCTATATTTATGCAGAGAGAGAGAGATTTTATGGACTCACCTAACAAGGAGATGAAGCCTAGAGGAGACTGTGTAAGAATATTGGGGGGGGGGGGGAAACAAAAAACAAAAAACAAAAAACAACCGTGGAAGTAAGAAGGAAAAAAAAATACATGGAGCATTGTAAATCTATTTAAAAACCAATTCTAAATGTCACACTATATATCATCCTGTAGTGGATCTCCCGCCGTGTCCTTCACGGTCTCCTTCCCGCTTTGGCCCCATGCTAGCCAGCATCGACCACGGAACAGTATCTGTATATATTTTTCCACCAGCAGCCCTGAACAAATGGTTGTGGGGGTAATTTCCAAATCTACATTTTAGGATAAAGGGAGAGTGTGTCTTCGGCAAAATGGAATTAAGCCAACACGCTCGTAGGCCCTGACAGCCTCTTGGATCTCTGTCGCTCTCAGCTCGGATGTTTTCTTGGGCTGCTCTCCTTCCCGCGGTGGTCAGCGTCCACAGACCCTATCCTTTCGGTTCACTGTCACACCTGCTTTCTGCAAAGCACACTAACGCAGGAGAATCTGAGGGCAGCTTTTAGTGGATCACGTGGACAGACAAAATAGCGAAGGGCTGACTAGTGAAACTGCAAGTAGCAATGACCAAGTGAGATGTATACACGAAGAGGGTCAAAGAGGGTCGGGTAGAGAGTCCGGGCAGCGGTTTGAGAAGAGCGCCCCTTCTGTGGGAAAATGCCCTACAAAGTTCAGCCATTCATTCTTGGGCCAGACCAATCTGTTTAAGGGGAGAGGAAGGAGGGGGAGGGGAAAGACAGAACCACTATTCCAGAACCATCAAGGAGGTCAGTCATCATCTCTACTGTCGCTTAGGTGTGGTTCCACAAAGGCCAGAACTGGACTGAAGCACAAACAGTAAAATCAGAAGTTCCCACACGGTTACCTTATTAAAACTTAAAGTAGATGTGCAATCTATTCAAAGGGTAGAAATCATTACTTTCTCGGATTTAAAAAAGAAAAAATGACAGAACGAGTATAAGGGCTCCTACGCTTATGTCTTTTGACACTTCGTTTTTAGCTCTGGCCTTTGTCTGATGCAAAGAGGTTGGGGTTTGGGATTGGAAAAGGAGAAGCCTTCTGAGAAGGAAGAAGGCACAAGCAGGCATCAATCATAGATAAATGGGACCAGCACAGGCCTGTACACTGCAGCCCTAGACCTCTAACAAGACCCCATATAACAGGCAACCGTTTAATAAGAGGCATCTTGTTTTCACCACTCCTCTAGACGGGGAACAAGTGAGAAGTTCACTGCATACTGTTTTCTTAGCTCCACACTTTCCATGGGGCCATCATTCCCTCCCTCTAGCCTCTCCAATGCAAGTCTGTGTTTGGGGATTTGAAGGGGGCAGGCGGTATACAGTCTTAATAGTCTTTATTAAAAATGAACTAAACACACAAAAGGAGAGGTAGCCTGAAGAGCTTCCTCATGGCAGGGGACCCATCTCCTAGAAAAAAAAATGACCATCTATTGCTTTGTCTTGTGTCTTCCCCATTAGAGGCTCCTGGAGTGCTCCCTGGCATCATCTATAATCACACATCCTCAGCAGAACTCAGAAAGAGTGATTTTTTTCTTTAATGAAAGAGATCCAGGCCACTGGGGAGGGGAGGGGAGGAGAGGGAGAAGCTGGTGTGTGTTTTTGACGAGTAGATAGAAAGAATACGATATTCTTAAACTTCATGTCACATATACATACGTGGAGTAAGCTAACACATTAAAATTTTAATTCTGTACCTTCAAAGAAGTTTCACTGAAAACGCTAGGTAAATATATTTCCATTTCTGGTGAACATTCTACCTAACAGCACGTTAGTAAACTGAATTTCCAAATAACTTATATTAGGGGACAAAACTTCTCCCATGATGACACTTTGAAAGGGACTTTGCAAACATCTCTGTCTTCTGTCTTCATTATATATCTATAATATCTAGTAGCGGAGGACTTGGGTAACTCATCACTGCTAATAATGGTAATATGGTAATTCAACATAAGTGATCTTTTCTTCTCTCCAATGTCTCCTTCTCAGCTCCAGATTCATTATATTAAATGGGCTAATCCCTTTTATCCCTGTGCCTGAGCCCTGCTTATTCATTCATTCATTCAATGCATATTTATGAACAGGCCCTGAAGTATTCAATTGTGAACAAAACAGAAATGGATGTTAACTTCATAAAGTTTATATTTGAGTTGGGAAGACAGGCAATAAAAAAATAAATGAGCATAAATGGGTATATATATATATATATATATATATATATATATATATATATATATGCTGTGATAGGCTACACAAGGGAAAAGGACCAGGTATCATAAGAAAGACAAACAGGAACAGAAATAACTATTACAGATTGGGGGTATGGAGGGGTCAGACGAGCCTCTCTGGAGGATGGAAAAGAGCCAGAGGGAAAGTATTCTAGAGACAGAGCAGGTATGTAAAGATCCTGTCTGGCTTTCATCTTGTTCTGGTATCTTCCCCTTCCCACTTTGCTTTTGGTCTTCCCTTCCTGATAGCCAAAAAGGACTGGACTTAGCTCCAGAAACCAGCAGTATGTATGGGCTTTACTTCTTGCCTGCAGAGTCCTCTGCTGGTCCCTCTATATCTGTTTACTTACACACTGTCTCCTTGACTAGATTTTGTGTCCCTAATGATTCTGCTCCCAATTCCAATGTGTGGATTTTTTCCCCCACACCATCAAGCGATTCCCTTATACCAGTGGGTGTTCTACAATTTAACTCAGTTCTGACATGATCTACTTACCAGGAGATAGCACCAGATGCCACAGGTTAAGGGCCCACTCCTAGAAGACTATTCCCACTTAAGATGCCAACTGCAAAGCCAGGTTGTTACCTATAATCCTGACCAACTGGCTATCAATCAGAGCTTCCACGACTCCCTCCTTGGGTTGGATTAACCTGCTACAGTGGCTCACAGAACTCATAGAAACATTTTACTCACTAGATTACAGGTTTATTATAAAGGGATACAACTCAGAAACAGCCAGATGGAAGAGATGCATGCAACAAGGTATGTGGGAAGGGAAACAAACTTCCATGCCCTTTCTAGGTAAGTCACTCTCTTTGAATCTTCACCAGTTCACCAACCCAGAAGCTCTCTGAAGGCCATCTTTTGGGTGTTTTTATGGAGGCTGCATTACATAGGTATCATTGATTATACCATTAGCTATTGGTGACTGAACTCAAT